>NW_003315027.1:1076651-1079345 GCF_000150825.1 Verticillium alfalfae VaMs.102
GGATGATGGGAAGAGAAAGTAGAGGCAAAGGCCAACATGTTCAACCGAGGATCGAGGCACGTCCTTTTGTACCTGGGCGCGGCGCCATGACGAGATGTCGATTCATGTTTGACCTGGAGACCAAAATGGATCAAACCTCTAGACTCTCCCCGGAGACTCGGATCGGGACAGCGAACCGACGTCTTGAATGGGCGTCTTCCATGCGTCGATGGCGGCATGAGGGATCCCCGAAACGACGTAAACTTGGCTGTTGGATCCTTGATCGAGGGGTACCGAGTGGTGCCGAGTGGAGCCAGTTCATCCCCTAGCGGCCCGTTAGTGACTCCGAGGTTTCTCCCTATCCGGGGTTCCTGCGCGTCAGGCGCGGTTTAGCCGTGGCCTCTGCCCACGTCGCCGCCTCGAGACGTTGCCCATTGGTTTGGCCGAGCCGATGTTCACCCGTGCTCCCAGGATAATTGGTGTGCAGTCCCCGCGGGCATCGATCTCGGCCCCCACAGCCACAGGTCAGACCTTCACACCACCCCGCACTGACAGCTCGGAGAATCCAACATGGGCTGTCGCGATTCTCCGTCCTCGTCGCCATGCCCGAGAATGCCTTCGCTGATTAGCCTTTGCTGATGAGAAATTGGAGCTATGGAAATTTCAAATGTCCGATCTAGGCCCTTCCTCGACGAGCCTTCCGTCACACCTCCCTCGTGGTGTATGCAAACATGGCGTTGGACTCGACAGCCCCTTCGTCCGCCAGCTTCGCCGCCGTCTCTGTCCCTGCTACCGGCACCCGGTACTCGAACCGCCGACCCTCTGCCGGTGTCTGGCCATCAATGGCATATGGGAATGGCAGGTACTCTGGCAGCAGTCCCAGCTGCCGCAATGCCGTCGCCTGGTCCCACGCAATGTGCTCGTGGTGAAGCCGGTCGCCCCGCACGTTGACGACGCTGGTGAACGGTATCGTCAGCGCCTTGCCCGTCGGGGGCACCCCGGGGAGCCTGTCAAGTGTCAGCCTCTTACCTCCAGGAAACAGGAGAGGAAATATATGGGTTCGACGCCAAGAAAAAAAAAGAAAAAAAAAGAGAGAAAAAGAGAGAAACAAGAGAAGAAAACGTACAGCCAGTCAATCACCCTATCATGGGTGCATTTGAAGACAAACTCGTCAATCACCCTGTCAATGCCCACCGTTCGGCTGACGAGCTCGAGCTCCGTGTCCTCCGGGTTGCTGAAAATGAAGTGATGGCGGTAGAAGTCTGTGAGACGCTCACGACCGACGCCTCCTGTCAGCGTCGGGACGTGGTTGACCTGTTACCGCCCTTGGCGTTAGCTTCCTTGGCTTCCTTTCGGCGGTCCTCTGCGTCGAACGTGAAAGGCTCCATGCCAGACTTACGTAGGGCTGTTCGACCATGGTAGCCATGGTCTTTTCGACGCTTCGTTCGCCGAATTCAAATTGCGTGTGCTCCTCCCATACAGCTTCAATGTCGAAGTAAGGCCCCCCGAAAAGGGGCTTGAGGAAGGACAGCGTTCGCGTGTGGGCGAGGGAAGCCGAGGCCGCGTGATAATCAGCGTGGGCGGGAACCCCGAAAAAGGGCCTCGCCGAAGGGTACAGGTAGTGCTTCCCACCGTTTGCCAGGCTCGCCGTCTGGCCGGCACCCGGACCAGCCACGTGCGCCAGCGCAGGACCGTGGCCGTAGGCGGCGCCGGCCCCGAAGAACACCACGGCTTCGATGCTCGCGATGGGACCTTCCTTGGCGAGGTTTGCCAGGACCGGGCTTGAGGCAGCGGCATAGACTGCGAGAACATGTCAGCACGCACTGCAGAGCTGTCACACCGGGTAGAGGGGGCTCAAAGGAGCTCACTGATAAGACCACAGCGGCCTTTCTGATCACAGACGTCGAGCTCGTCGAGCTCGTCAGCCGCATTTTGCAGAACCTGTTTCAGATCTACAGTCTCCGCGTCTGCACCGATCGTGACAGCGGCAATCGCATATCCCTCTTCGGCCCATTTCTGCGCGGGCGGGGGGTCAAGCACACCGTCCTTCGGAACCCCATGGCCTTCCTCCGTCAAGATGATGAGTCCGGGGCCGTGGCCTCGGCGCGTGAGCGGGCGGTGGATCGCTACGGCCCAGGCCGCGTCTTGGGCACCGGCGGCGGTCGTCATGTTATGTTGCAGTCGTCACTGGAGAGCCACAGAACCACACAGATGTGAATGTAAAGGCTGACACGATTTTGACCGACTGGCTGCTCACCCCCGCACCTCGATGCAGATCGTCCAGCACTCACCGCTGCCCCACACTGCCGCTTCGCCCCCGCCGCCGATGCCGCCTCACTGTTGGTCCGTTGTGCCTCCGCACCGGGGGTCTCAGATGCCGTGCGTGACTGGCGCATGCCGGTGTTAGGGTTCGTTGCCAGTCTGCATGAGACACATTGTTGAGTCACTGTTCGTCGGATACTGGCCAGCACTCTTTGTGCATTGAAAGGAGACAGAAGAGGTAACCGCGAATATTCATTGCCGCCCATCCTCCCCATACCATTACTACTAAAGCCGGGCGGAGGCTTAGCGTACATCGCTCATACAGGTTGGCGATGTGTGCAAGACAGCCTCCTTCGCGGTTTGAGCAGGCACCGGCCGGTTGTCGACGTATCCGTGTGTCACGACACCACAACTTTGGATAAACGTGACAGGCACCCCTGACAAGTCACGAAT
>NW_003315027.1:1080274-1103133 GCF_000150825.1 Verticillium alfalfae VaMs.102
TTCTCGAGGCGAGGTCCTGTTACACATTAGCATTTTCTTGCGCGCTTGGTTAAACCAGGTCAACTCACGTGGGCAGGGCAGATGAAGTAGCTGGAGCGCGTCAAGATGTTGGCCAGGATGATGCCAAAGACAATGGTGAAGACCCAGGCGCCAACGAAGCCCTCAACTGTCTTCTTGGGCGACAGCTTGATCAGCTGGGTACGTCCAAAGGTCATGCCCACAATGTAGGCGAAGATGTCGTTGGTGATGACGAGGGCCGCGGGTAGGAAAAACCAGATGAGGCCCTCAAAAACGTTGTTCATGACGAAGTGTGCCTGGACCACGATAAGGTACAGCGCCATGTGCGTCCAGGCAAACTGGGTGAACTGGAACTTGAAGTGGCCTGCGTGCAGGGTAGTGACAAAGAAGACGAATCCGAAGATGTAGAGGAAGAAGCTGATGAAGCGGTGGTGGGTGGCCAGCGGCAGGAGGACCTTATCGACCAGCACAATGTGCTTGAAGTAGTAGATGACAGATTCGCCGTAGAGGAAGTACATGGTGGTGACGAGCCAGTACCAGTTGAGGCTCTTGGAGGGGCGCAGCTGACGAGCCCGGCTGGGGACGCTCGCGATGGCAATGACCTCCTTGAAGCAGACAACCTGAATGACCGTCATGACGCAAATGATGTACATGTGGCCGGAAAAGAGGGCGGCGAAGAAGCCAGCGAACATGACAAAAGTCCAAAAGGTGCGGACCTTGAAGTCCGTCTTCCTCTTCTCGTGGGCGACGCGCTTCTCCTCGGCGGCAGCCTCGGCGGGCGACAACTGTGGCTGCTGTGCACAGGGGTGTTAGAATCAGCAAAAAAAAAATAGTCATCTCAAGACTACGAGTTCGAAGCAGGCGGATGAGCACGTGTCGATGCCCTGCCCAAGGATTTGCGTCGACGTACCTCCGCGATGCCGTCTAGCGGCGCCTGCTGCCCAGATCCCGACCTCTGCCTGATAGGAGAGCCATCCTCGCTGTAGTCGCTAAAGCTGGAGCGACGGCCATCGGCGTTGCCGTTGTTGGCCTTGTGGGGGAACTTGACCCCTCTCTTCCCGCGCGGCATCGTGCGGAATGATTCGCGAATCGGTGACGGTTTTTGGTCTGGCGGCAACCGTTCGACCCAGATTTTTCTCAACAGGTGGTCTTCAACAACGCGGGATGAGGAACTGTCGCTGCGGACGAAGAGGCTGCTCTGGCCCGGTTCGTTTGGGGGCAGCTCGTCCAGTGCGTGCGCGCTCGGGTTGGCCGGATCGGGTAGGCGCGCAAAGTCGACGAGACCGAGACCTAAAATTTCAGGTACAGTGAAGATGGCGTCGGGCGATGCAGGTGCGGAAAGCGCTGCGAATCGTGGGGGCGACGGACGAGCAGAGTCGTCAGTTGGGTCGCCGTGATGGATGGGTGTGAGGAGGTAAGATTGGCAAGGTGAGGTAAAGCAAGGTCGCTGGTTTCGGGGAAAGGAAGTGTCGGGGGACTTGGTTCTGCGCTTACCTACTACTACTACCCCAAGGGCTGTATGCTGGACGCTGAGTGCTGGCCCAGTTCTACCAGCTAGGTCCCTTACGTAGGGGGGCCGCTTGGCATTTTGCGCCTTGCTCCTGGCTCCTGCTCCTTGAATCAGCCGTCAGCAATTGGTTTTTTGTGGCAGCCACGCCAGAAAGCCCGTGCCTACCCACCATTTCGCTTGCAGAACCCGGCCTGGTCTTTGGGCTGCCTCTTGGTTACGTCAGAGCCCGCAGGGCCTGATTACTGATGTGTTCTATTAGATAAGCATACCTCACGTAGGTAGGTAGGTACCTAAGGTAGGCACCTAACCAAGGCACTCTACAAGCACACGCCAAGTCGCGTTGCAACGCGAGCTGGGATCGCCTGATAAGCGATAAGGCTGTACTCGAGATGGCCTCGTCAAAAAACATCCTTGGCCACTCGGTATTGGAGAACCAGGCTACGTCCCCAACCCTATCTCCCTGATG
This sequence comes from Verticillium alfalfae VaMs.102, assembly GCF_000150825.1. NCBI lineage: Eukaryota > Fungi > Ascomycota > Sordariomycetes > Glomerellales > Plectosphaerellaceae > Verticillium > Verticillium alfalfae. The sequence continues at coordinate 1,082,269 of NW_003315027.1, forward strand.
GCGCCATAGTCGTCAATCGTAGCTACTGGCGATGGATAATTACTCCGACGATGGCTTTGACGACCTCAACCCCAATGCTCTTCAGGAGCTGGAGAACAATGCCATACAGTTCACTCAGGCCCAGACCCAGGCCCCGCCACGGACACAGCAACCTGCCGACAACCCCTACAATGACCTCGAATTCGAGGACGACGACCTTGATGATACCGAATTGATCGATGGCCTGCTTCCGCAAGCCCCCGTCGGTACATCGACGAACACGGGACCGAGACCTTACCATCAAAAACCACCCTTGCCAGTAGCGAACCGACCCCCGGCGGCCCCGATCCCGCCATCGTCACGATGGGACATCTCCGCGAAGTCAAGATACACCGTTGTCAACACGACGCACGGCCAGCCCCTGGCCTCACAGATACCACCTCCCATAGGCGCATCATACAGACCACAACACAGCCAGTTTGCTCGTCCTGCGCTGCCGACAGTCAGGCCGGCCTATCAGCAGCCGCTGGCTTCTCAGGCGCCGCGGGAGTCGGGAAACGATGTTGTTGCTGCTATGCAGCAACGTCTGAAGGCTCTCGAATCAGAACTCTACTCGGCCAAGGGAGAAGTCGCCATCATCAGGGCAAACTCGTCCAAGGCGCAGCAGGAATACACCACAGAGGTGGCCAGGCTAAAGAAACAAAACGCTGAACAGGAGGCAAAGCAGCAGAGGCTGGTCGAGCAAGCCGTCGCTGCTCAGAACAATGCCGCTACTGAATTGCAATTTCTTCAGCGAGATGTCAAGGAAACCAGTGCTCGAGCGAGGCGAGCGAATGCGGCGCCCGGCGTGCAGAGGAACGACAGCGGCGGCTCTGCCACGAACACGCCGAAGAAGACCAGCAAGACCTGGGGCATGGCCGACGGCTTTGACGAGATGGACATTGTTCTCAGCCCCAGCAAGGGACGAGGCAAGTTGAGGGACGCCGGCCCCGTGGCCATCCCACTCACCGAACGGACACCAACAAAGAACAAGCGGAAACGGCCTGTGGTGGACAGTCCCGTCATGGCGTTGGAAACCCACGAAGGCGACCTCGTACAGTCGAATGCTGATGCAGGTGCCACGGCCCCGAAATTATTTGCGGTATCGTCCGCGAATACCCTCCCATTCGATGTGAGTCGGCCCATCGTCGCCACGGTGTCAACTGCTAACCCCGGCCCAGTTCCTTCAGCTCGTTCTCGACCATGGGTCTCTGCACGGGGAGCCTCCAACATTCGATATTCTCTCGCGCTATGCCTTTCCATCAGACCCAGACACCTCGTTTGCCGCCCAGATTTATCAGAGCTTGCCGCGAATGGGGAACGTGCATGATCCCCTGCAGCTCCTTATCGACTTTTCTCACCTCATTCTGACAATGTGGCACCAGTGCCTGGACGAGGCGTATTATCGACCGATCTGGGACCTGGTGTCGCTTCTGGCGTTTACACTTCAACTCCAGACTGTGTCAGTGGCACCCAACCTCATCCACAGCCTGGTGCCAGCCGCAGAGAGGTCCATGTACATGGTGCTCGAACTGCGCTACAAGAGCACAGACGGTGATCTTTCCGGTGACCCCGCTGCTGACTCGCTGCAGCAGCAGATCGACACGACGCACATCTTGTCACTCCTCCATCTGGCAGCCATGGCAAGCGTGAGCGCAATCGTTCAGACGGAAGAGGGCGCTCAGACGCAGCAGGCCAACTTTTGGAGCATGATGCCCGTGGACTTTGTGCTGATCTTCTTGACCCCAAATCAGCGGCTTGACGACATCCTGGGCATGATGGACCTATTGTGCACCTCCGTGCTATCTGCCTCGGTCGGCCCTCTAGAAATGGGCAAAGACCCGGAGACGGTCGCCTACATGATCATCGAGAAGCTCACATGCAACCTGCTTGACCTGCCACGAACGGCATCAACGCCCCGTCTGATTCACACGGTCGGATCGGGGGTCCTGCGCACGCTCACCGCGTTCACTCAGTCTCAGTTTGGGGCGCTCCAGGTTGCGAATCATGTTAATGCCATACCCAGACTAGTGACGACTCTGAGTGGTTTAGTGGACGAGCTGTACGATGCCAGTGATCCTGTTGTCACTGAGACTCCGGCTGGCAGCGGCGGGAACCGTGCGGCAGCCCATGCACCGGCGGGAGATCTGGGGGCCGACAACGCGGACGACGCGGACGACGACCTTGGGGGTCTGCACCGACTGATCAAGCAGATCGTACTACTCCTGCACCGGCTCGTCGCTGATCCGGCGACAGCAGACGCGGCCAACATTCAATCCAAGCTGGCCATGGCATATGGAGGGCCGCAGCGGTACATCCTCTCGCTGTCACGCATTCATTTCGCAGAGGAAGACTTGGTGTATGAGGCGGGCATCGACGAGGAGACGGCCGAATTGGCGCGCGAACTATGTGAATTCGTCGTGACCCCTGACGAAGGAGAGGGTGTCAGGGAGGCCTTCGGCGTTTGAGGGGCGCCTTCATACCACAGCAAACCATGGTGGGCGGCGGCATGGACCTCCTCTCTGGAGGGCTGAATGCACCGGCCGGAAGAGGACTGATGACAGCGATCCGGTGGTCCGTGGGTAGGCACGAGACAGGCGACGAGCGACGAAAAAAATGGATGTGGAAGAACGCCTCAGACGCCCAAGTTTCGCGACTTTTCCTCTCTGGGCCGTCCAGCTCCCGCTCGCACACGTGGGCCTGTGGCATTTTCAACCTGCCGAGTCGGATGATCGACGCACTCGCGGGCCATCACAGGAGGTCCGGGATCTGCTGAGGTCAACGTCCCCGTCCGAGCTAGTATGTCAGCCCAGGTGTGATTCTTTGACAAAGCTGAATCGCGGTGCCTGGCCAGAAATGGTCCGGCCACAACCACCGGTCCAGGGACCAACGAACCAGCCCTCCGGCCATCTCAAGGTACCCAGACCAACGACCATTCGCCCTGAGAGAAAGAGGCCGAATAGCAGTCAGGGACGGGACTAACGCCAATGAGATACCAGCTGGACGTGTCGCCTTGCGCCCTAACAGGACTAGACGAAATATTCGCTCGAAACAACCCCCCCCCCTGACGATCCAGTCAGCGCGCTCTCTATCTCTTTCTCCGCAGTCTATTTGTTAGTCGTGGCAACCAGCAACCATCTCTGTCACACTATTCCACCGAAAGTAGACGTCTAGGCCGGGTTTCCCTCATTCCACCTCAACCACATGTCCCGATGTCCGAGTTCCGCATCGACGCGCGCACAAGTGCACACTCGCGCAACAAGGAGCTCCATTCTTCATCCGCGATAACCCCGTGGCCCGAGTACGGCGGCTCCTCTATTTGGAAGCACCAGAAGAAGCATAACAGGGCTTGATTGGCGTAGCGCAATCCACAACTGAGATGGCAGCGTTCATCTGGTCTTGGAGCGGATTAGTTGCGCGTCAAAGCGTTCGCGCCATGGTGCTCACTCACCATCACTTCACGCGCCTAGCTGTTCCTCAATGGGCCGTCTGTTGCAGTCCAGCCCGTGCGCAAAGAGATGTGTCGAACTCATGTCAAGCGCATCTTGAGGCAACCGGCTGGATCATGTCAGGCACATTCTTGCTTGCTTCTTAAGCTGCCGGTCGCGCCACGTCCAGACTAGCGATACAGTACGCTCCTTAGGGTCTCGCTCTTAGACACACCAATGATACCATACCCCCCTTCAGTGTCTGTGAAGCTGAACCTTACCATGGCACTCAGTACAACACATAGCCGCGCTCTTCTATATGACGAGAGGCTTTCCACAATGCCCGAAGCTTGGAGGCGAGCCTTCTGCCACCCCCAGCAGCTACCTCGTTCCGCCGCCAAGATGAACATTCTCTTCCTCTGCACGGCGCACAACTCGTTGTCACAACGCCTCTACCTGGCCCTGGCCAAGACACACTCTGTCACCATCGAGTATGCTCTCTCCGACCAAGCCATGGTCGAGGCTGTCGCTTTGGCCCAGCCCGACCTCATCATCTGCCCGTTCCTTACATCCCGGGTGCCCAACGAGATTTACCTCAACTACCTCACACTCATCGTCCATCCCGGCCCGCCAGGTGATGCCGGCCCTAGCGCCCTCGACTGGGTGCTCATGGGCGACGACGGTTCCGAGACATCAGTCGATTATCTCCTCCAGTCTTCGGCGCCTGCACGGCCGGGGCGCTCCCACTGGGGTGTCACCGTCCTCCAGGCTGTAGAGGAGTTCGACGCCGGCCCCGTCTGGGCCTTTGAGCAGTTCCCCATCGATATCGATGCCCCGGACGCCACCAAATCTAACCTCTATCGCGGGCCTGTGACACGAGCAGCCCTCACCGCCACTCTGGCAGCCCTCGAGCGCATCTCAACCGCAGCCTCTCGTCACACCAACGTCCTCACGCCTCCACCATCGCCAGGACGTGAGAAGTCGAGTCCGTTGGTCCGCGCCAGCGCCATCTCGCCCCGCATCCAAGCCGATCCCGTGTACCGGCAACTTTCGGTCACACTGCAGCAGTCTTTCCTCGGCGGTGTGACGCGACATCGACCACTTCTCAAAGCGTCCCAGCGCGACTTCGACATGACGAAACACACAGCGCGCGATATCTCACGCAGAATCCGGTCCGCTGACTCTCAACCCGGCTGTCTCACTGGGCTGTTTGGAAGCAACCTATTCGTCTACGGCGGCACCGTTGAGGAAGCAGGTGACCTGCTCGAGGGACAACCCCAAGCGGGCACCATCATCGCCTGCCGAGATGAGGCCATTTGCGTCGCGACGTGTGACGGCAAGGGCATCTGGATCTCGCACATCCGGCGCACCAAGCGAAAGGTCGACGCAATGCTGTGGCCCAAGGTGCCCGCCGTGTCGGGACTCCGCGAGCTCGGCCTCCTAGACGATGCCACCTTCAGCCGCACCCAAGTACCGCGTGCCACTGTCGACTGGTCTAAGGCTGCGGCGTCTACGCATCAGGAGATCTGGGTCGACTTTACGTCCATGCCGGGCGCCCGACGCGTGGCGTTCGTCTACTTTGAGTTTTACAACGGCGCCATGAGCACGAGCCAATGCGACCGCCTCGTCGAGGCCCTCGAATTCGTCGCGCGTACACACCTTGTCGAGCGGCCCCTGAGCGCCGTGGTGCTGATGGGCGGCAACTCCTACTTCAGCAACGGCATCGCGCTCAACGTCATTGAGGCGAGCGCCGACCCTGGCCAGGAATCATGGCGGAACATCAACCGTATCGACGACGTGGTGCAGTGCCTGCTCGACGACTTCCCCAGGCGAAACATCAAGACTGTTGCAGCGATTCGAGGGAATTGCGCCGCTGGCGGCGTGGCTCTGGCGGCCGCTTGCGACGTCGTGATTGCTGGCTCGGAAACAGTACTGAACCCGGCCTATCGTGCGCTGGGTCTTCACGGGTCAGAATATCACTCTCTCTCGTACACTGGACGATGTGGCGTCGATGGCGCGAGGAGGCTGCTGCGCGACATGACGCCACTTTCGGCCTACGACGCGCGAGCTATGGGCTTGATCGATCACAGCCTGCCCGGCTCTGGCAAGGTCCTCGACGCCAGGGTTCGAAACCATGTCAAGGCCATGGTGTGCGGCAGCAACGCCTACACACCAGGCAAGTGGAAGAGCAACGTCGACGTCTCGCCGGCGGGCCACGCCGCGGCGCGCGCACAGGAGCTCGGCGAGATGGCCAAAGACTTCTGGAGCGCTCGTGCCGCGCGATACCACGAGCGCAGGCGAGACTTTGTCCGCAAGATCAAGGCGCGCAGGACCCCGCTGCGCTTCGCGGGTCACAGGCGCCTCGCTGGCGTCCTCGACGAGGAGGAGTCCGACTCGTTCGACGACGTGGGTGCGTTTGAACGGCGCGCCCTCGACAGGCTCGTCGAGGAGCGTTTGAGGCAGGTCATGCCCATGAGCCCCACGGACAGCGCGCTGGGATCTGTGGACGGCGACCACCACGCGAAGGCGCTGGCGCCGACGGTCATTTGCGCCGATGTGCCGACGCGAGACCTGGGGCCCGTGTTCTCGTGTTACTATGGGTCGGCTTAAGATGATTCACTTTTGTTTTGTGTTCTTAAACTTTTATTGTTTTCTTTTTTTTTGGTTCTTAAAAATTCCCTCTGCAGTTCGGGACGGCTCTGCATGGTTTTCTCACGAGCTGGCGTTCGGTGGGTAAGAGAGAGTCACGGTAGCCGCAGAGGCATACATGTACATCGGCGCTCGAGAAGCTTTCATTTCGCGGCGGGCTGACGAGATACGAACGTGATTGGGTTATTTGAGAGGTGTTCGGGGGTTCATGCGCCAATGCAATAGTTCCCCCACCGGATGGGGGATTCGATATTTTCTTCTTCGCCGTTCAGGTTACTTTAGGTGGCTGTTGGTTTGGCTACTACGGCGGGTGGAGAGTGTTCTAGTTTGACTGCGAGCTTTGCAGGTTTCGCGCAGCTGCATCTCCGCTAGCGGGCAGGTCCGTCGAGAGTGTAAGCAAGCCTAGGTGTGCACTCTAGTCCGTAATTAGTCTGATGAACATGATTGGCAATTCTTCACGTCTCGGAAACCCCCATGCTGTTGTCTGAAGAGGGGACCAAGTGATTGACACAGAGAGATGACGGGTCGGCGAGCGACTGGCTACTCCCCTGGCTCTCGCTCTCCCTATCGCCTGTCTCGGAACGGCAGTTGGCTCCAGCCGCTGGACCTGAATACCAAACTTTGCGGGGTGGCCAGAGAGGGCCTTCGCCGGGGGGGGATGGTAGGATGCCGGGTGCCCGGGCGTGGGGGAGACCGGCCCAATTATGGGGGCATGTCTTATCTGGGACAGGGAATGCTGTGAAGATCCCGATGACGTACGGCCCAGAGCGCGTCGCCCCCCCCCGCCCCCCCCGGGAAAGCAAGCGGGTGCTTGTGCCTCCTTCTTGAGAAGGGGAGGACCCCGTTTCTCGACCGGGCGAGGGCACTGGCGTCTTCTGTTTCCTCTTCTCTCTCTGCCCAAAAAGTCTAGCCTTGCCGCTCGGTTTGTCTGGGCATTTTCTTGGCACCGTCCATCCACTCCACAACTTGAAGATGAGGACAAGAGCTCACCATGGACGGACGTGATATCGATAGCAATCGGCGACGGTCCTTTGGTCGCGGTGGAGCGGGTAATATACGTACGTGGTGCACCGCCGCTGAGGCACCCGCTTCGTCCACTCTGACACACAAGCTGACCTCGACATCTCCAGGGAGCTACTCCAACGCGAGGTTACCGGACCAATGCAACGAGGATGGAACTTGGCGGAGGAGAAGCAGTATTTTGAGTTCCAGGTCGAGTGACAGCGCTGAGAGGAGACGAACAAGCTTGTTACATGGATGGACTGGGTTCTTCCAAAGCAAGAGGGATCTAAAAGCAGATTGCATACATGAGGAGCCGAAAGTGGAAGAACTCGAGGGTCAGTCGGTGGGCTCAGCGTGAGGCCGGTACCATTGGCTCGACCGTGTGAAAAATAGGAGAAGCATGCGTCGTTCGGTCTTTTTGGAGTGCCTATTTTGGGAGTTTCACAGGATGCTCGGGGTTTTGAGGTGCCTCAAGATTGGGTATCGGCAGGTCACCATATTTGTTCCACAGGGCAGGATGCCTTAAGGTTGCGGACTTGTCACATATTGGGAATGTGGTTAGAATAGAAGACTCATGCTCGGCGCAAAAGAATTGGCAGACCGGGGAGAATTTTACCACTCTCAAGAACGACGTACGTCTTTCAGGCGGCAGTTTTGAGTCCCTACTCTTGTACTACAAGAGAAAGATCAAAGCTCACCAGCGACCAATATGTACGTTAACAATGGTCAGCCGAGATACGAGGTCTCCCATGATACCGACATCGTATGGAGTGACTAGACAGCTAAATGCCGAGCATATATGGCGCGCCTGCAGCTCTTTGCACGCCAGTGGCTTGGCTCTCTGTTTACCTTTTGAGCGCGCAGTACTGGCACCAATCTGTTTCGATGGCTTCTACCAATGCTAATGTACATAGCAAGTGGCAACAAGAACGATTTGGTGATAGTAGATACATGGCATATGACGCTTTTGACGCTCGCTGTACTCGGTCATCTGCACAGACTCGTAATAGAGGAGACCTGAGGATCATTCACGGTCTTTGGGAGGTTATGGAAGCGGAAGCGTATAAATAAGGGCTGCTCATGGCCCTCCTAGATGTAGAATGTCTGTTTCCAGGCCAGCCTGAGATCCCCCGTTATTTACTTTTCAAATGGCCCTAGAAAGCCACTTGACCGCCCCGACAGACAGAAACCGGCCTCTTGCTGTAACACATGCAAACCAACATACGATACTCCTAAACTTGGTGCTAAGTCTGACCGAAGTGGCTGCTGCAATGAATGGCAACGTGGATGAGCATGGGCGATCTTTATCCTGAACCCCGAAGAATCAGTCTAGACTGAACTAAAAAGAAAGATTCGTTTGTGGTTGATGAGATCACAATAAGCATTGGACCGCAAAAATACGTCTTCAGCATTGACATGATTGTGAGTTCCCGACAGCGTGAGCTCGCGACAGCTCGACATGGAGAATGCTTTGATGGCGCGATTTCTAATCCCTCCGTCATCAACTTCAACCATCCAAGTGCAGATTTGTTTCCAATAACCACGTCGGCTCTCTCCAGGAAATCACGCCGTGATTCCAATGTTAGCGAATCCCCTAAGAAGTATTCTTTCGCAGGGGCGTCAGCCTCAAGTACATCCCGTTCTCCGGCTTGATGGTGATGACGCCCCTTGGCACTACCTTTTTATCGTCCATGGCCAAATCCCATGTGAAAGACATAGCCATGGCCGCCAAAAGACATCGCATCTCCGCTTTTGCAAATCCCTGGCCGATGCAGTTGCGCGGTCCGCGCGAAAATGTCAAAAAATCGTAGTTGCTGCTCGCTCCCCCGTTCTTGTTCGGCTTCAGGTCGTTCGTGACCCATCTCTCCGGTCGGAACTCGCACGCGTCCGGGCCCCAGAAATCAGGACAGCGGTTAACGTACCAGATGGAAATGGCTATGGTTGTACCCTTTGGGATGAATTGCTTTCCGATCTGTGTGTCTCTGATCGCTTGTCGCTGTATCATGGGCACTGTAGGGTATAGGCGCAGTGTTTCGTTGATGGTGCCATTGAGATAAGGCAACTGCTCCAAATTACCAGCAAGGTCAGATATGAGCCCGCCGGTGACGCCCGGTGTGATACTCTCGAGGACTTCTTCTCTGACTTTCCTCTGAATTTCCGGCTGCTTCGCTAGCAGGTAACAGGCCCATGTCAAGGCCGATGCGGTAGTCTCGTGTCTGCTTGCCTTATTAGCCTATGTACCAGCAGCTACTAGACACATACGAACCCTGCAGCCAAGAATGTCAGTAGCTGGTCCTTCAATGTCGTATCCGAAAAGTTGTCAGACTTGATCAATAGTGACAAAATGTCAAAGTGGTCGTCACGTTTCTCCTGGATTGCGATTCTCTTATCTTCAATCATCTGCCCGCAAACTGAATGCAATGCGTTCGCCGCCTGCATAAACATGACATTCAGCTTCCAAGGCAACAGACTCACAAATCTCATGCCAAACATCAAGCCAAGCATTGAGTAGACCAATTTCTCGGGAGTTGGATCGAGGAGTTTCGTGTATATTTCATGAAGCGGATCGCCGGACTTCTCGATAGTATTCATGTCGTGACCCAACCCGGCAACACCGATGATATCAAGCGTGATTTTGCTGGCCCAGAATGTCAGATCCACAACCGCAGAGTCTTGCCCTTCGTCGATGGGATCTGGAGCAATTTCCTGGGTGAGGGCGTTCACCAGAGCCTCAGCTTTAGTCCACATCATTGGATACAAATTCTTGATATGCCGGAATTGGAAAGCAGGCATGGTGTTTTTGCGGAGAAACTTATGTTCATCTCCTTCCACGATGATGAGGCCGTCGCCAAGGATGTGCCGCAGGAATGAGCTGACCTTGGTTGGCTTGGCGAAATCGTAACAGTTGTTGACCAGCACGTCGGCCAGAAGCCGAGGGTTGGTGACGAATATCTCGGTTGCAGCGACATTGAGCACTATCATGTCTTGTGCTGAATACTTCTTCGCCAGTCGGAGGAAGCGGTTTCCCGAAGGTTCATCTTTGACAATTATGGCTCGAAGGGTATCGCTGAAGAACGCCTTTCCCAATATCAGTGAGCAAGAGTTCGTGGCTGTTGCGAGCAAGATGATGACTGACCCTGGGACCTGGAATGTGCCGCAGGGGGCTTAGAAAACGCGGGTGTAGGAACAACCAGAATAGGAGTCCAAACCCATAATTTATGAGAACGACAACAGTCGTAAAGATTAAACGACTCTGTAGATTGTTGGGGCACTGTAGCACCTTGACACCGAGAATTGTCTCCGTTGCTGCCAACAGCGTAAGGAAAGGGAAGCTGAACAAAGTGGACACGATACTCATGGTGATTGACAAGTACCTAGTAAAAGTGAATGGCAAAGTTCGTGTTGAGTTTTGGGTCTGAATGTTCCGCCACCTGAGGTGTGAAAGTGATTCATCACATTAATGCCGCCTCACAAGCAGTCTGAAAGTCGTTACTCCCCTGGATACTTATGTGCATTCTTTTCTTGATGTATCTGGTCAGCCAAGATGCTTTAGCTTTATGCGAGAAGCGCTAGGGGTCCCATCAAGTACATTAAAGAAATCACACATTCAACATCAAAAACATCCGCTTGGCCAGGATGCGGCCAGGGGCCTTCCTTGAAAACCTGCCTCACGCGGTTCCATGTGCGCTTACAACATGTCAGTGAAAACAATTAGCTGCAAGCCAAATTGCAAAAGTTCCATTGTTGCTACCTCAATATTTCCTGTGAGGTGCTCATGTCCAGACCTGACAATGCCTGACTCGAAGCCATCACGATATGCAGGTCGCAAAGTCCATCTCCGTTAGGTTTAGCTTGCGAGCTAACTACAACCTCGCACTGGGATGCCCCCCCTTCTGCCATCGACTGGCTGGGCCGCCGGCCGCTGGAACTCACCAACGTCAGCAATCCTCCGCTAGAGGAATCTGTCGGCCAAGATGAATCACATGTACGCACATGCACATGTATGGATTGCCATCCTTGGATTCGACCGATCCATCTGTACCGCGTTGCTGGGGCTCAGCACCTCCTCGCCTCACCTGACCCGTCGTATTGGGGTTCTCTTCCCAATGAGTAACCACTTTCCGAGCCAAGCCTACTCCGCGCTTGCGACTCAGGGCGCCCAGACACGAAACTAACGAAGCGACGGCTAAATAGTACCCATAAAGTCGGCCTCATGTTTCACAAGCAATGACGATGCCTTCTTCCGTATACAAACCTGACTATTCTTCGCTCCCTTCTTGGAAAGTATATCGCCCTACCGCAGGCGCCTAGACTTTCCCACAAATCCATTTCATCTTCGATTTTGAACAGCCACGATGACGCAGACCGTCGAGCCCGGAACCCTCGGCCACTTGACCGCTGACGAGGAGAGTAAACTGCAAGAAGCTTGGAAACTTTTACTCAAGCTCAGCCGAGTGAACTCGTCTCACGATGACCCGCCGTCAGACGTCAGCAAGGACCACCAGTCCAAGGGTACACCACCAGACGTCTTCCGTGAACGCCTCTGGGGCTCCGTGCGCCAACATCACCCAGACGCCATTATCCTGCGATTTCTCCGTGCGCGAAAGTGGGACGTCGAGAAGGCCATGGAAATGCTCATGTCGACAATCGACTGGCGTCACGAGCGACGAATGGATGAAGATATCGTTAGGAAAGGCGAATCCGTCGCGTTCATCACATCGCCCTCTGAGGATCAGAAGAATTTCCTCGCGCAGTACCGGTCGGGAAAGAGCTACGTGAGAGGCTCAGATATGGAAGGTCGTCCCGTGTACATCGTCAAGGCTCGGCTGCACAATCCCAGCCTTCAGTCCGCAGCAGCGATGGAGGCGTTTGTCCTTCACAACGTGGAGACCATCAGTCTGATGGTCAAGGCTCCGAACGACAAGACGTGTCTCGTCTTTGACTTGAGCGGCTTTGGCCTTCGTAACATGGACTTCCATGTGGTGCAGTTCCTCGTCCAGGTCTTCGAGGCTAGGTACCCCGAGTCTCTCGGACTGGTTCTGGTGCACAATGCGCCGTTCGTCTTCTGGGGTAAGCGATGCGATGTTTCATATCCACGGACGCCCACTAAATTTGATAATAGGGATCTGGAGTGTCATCAAGCACTGGCTTGACCCCGTTGTTGCGTCGAAGATTACCTTCACCAGTGGTAAGACGGGCCTGTCAAAGTACATATCTCCAGAGAATTTGCAAAAGTCGTACGGCGGGAATGACACGTGGGAGTACAAATACATCGAACCTGTCGTTGGAGAAAACGAGCGATTGGACGACGACGAGAAGCGATCCAAAATTCAAGCCGAGCACGATGATCTCATTTCTCAATTCGAGAAAACGACGGTCGAGTGGGGTCGTCATGGGGCGGGTTCAGATGAGGCAAAGAGAATTGATGGGCGGAGAGTCGAAATCGCCAGGAAGATGGAGGCGAACTATTGGAAGTTGGACCCATACCTGAGGTCGAGGACGCATTATCATCGAGCGGGGGTCATCGATGCTGGTGGAAAGATTGATTGTAGGGCAACAAAGGTGGTGTAGGACGAAAGCATTAACCAGCTTGAACGGCGGCTGGCGATTTCTTGTGCAACCTAAAACCTCAGCACGTCATCAACTCGTAACAATGGATGACGGGGCAGCGATGGACGGTCGACTCTAATACAAAGAATTCAGACTGTCTCTCCCAAGTCCCAATCCACATCAGCTTGACCGAGATCACAGTATGTTGGAGCAATTCGCATGTCGCTAACCAATAGCAGATCCTCTGAACGAGCAGAAATCATGGAACGCAGGAATTCTTGCTCGGCGATCCAATTGGATATCTTGGCTGTGCCACCTTCCTCCCATCCTAGGGCTGATCTGATCCCGATTGTCGTATTAATCCTGTTGAGTATGCTCTGAGCTTTCTGAAGTTGATCTGGCGAGCTGTACGCGCAGTAGGCGACGAGTCTTATGGATTGAACAATAATGAGGGCACTAGCTCCATCATGTGGCATTGAAGCCGGCCGTCCATTTGAAGAAAGATCCCCTAGTGCATACGGTACGCTGTAGAGGATATCGTCGATGGTCTTCCGAACATCATCCTCCAAGAATGAGACGCATGCTTCCCATGCAGCGCTATCTTCTTGCGTACTACGGAATTCAACAGGGCCGGTTTGCGTTTTACCGTAATACAGAAGCATAGTCAGCAGAAGTATCAGGCGCGGAGATCGGATCAAGATGATGATACAAGCCGTATCAGCATCATAGGATGTCATCCCCAATGCAACTTGGCCTAGCATAGTTGGAACGGTACGTCCGACAAAGCTTTGTTCCCAGTATGCGCCGGCTTCGGCATCCCAACAGGCGAAATCCTCAAGTGCCTCGAAACACTTTCGTATGGTCGATATGATCTTGTTTGGGGTTTGATCCTCAAGGGAGCCTGGAGTAACACTCTGACTTGGTCTCTGTCCGTGATTGAGGGACAAATAGCGCGTCAGAGTGTTTCTGAGCGACAGCACTCTGGACATCATAGACATTGCCCGGATGAGGGGATCAAACATGCCTAGCAATGATGCTATTGCTCCAGGGTCGCAGTATCTGTCGTCTTCGTTCAGAAATGAGTAGGTTTGCTACAAATAAATGCACATTAGCCCCGATGATGACGGCTGACTCGTTGAGCTGTGAGAAATGACTACGTACCAATCTCAGATGAGCCAGGAGGAACAACTGAGCACCTATTTTGGAGATGATCTGGCCCGGCCCCCTTTGTTCCAAGAGGTAGAAGAGCCCTGGTGCATGTTCCTGGGAGTCGCCAGATCCCTCGCCGCTGATGTCCTATCACATGTCAGCAATGTCCTTAGTAGGGGTGAGAATGTCCATCTGCACTTTTGGCACGACCTCCACTCACCTTGAGCATGCACATGAGTAAGATGGTTGTAACGATCTTGTCGTCAGTCGCAGAGCCTTCTACCTGCATTGCTTCCTGCAACATCTTAATGGTGCGGCTGTAATATCTGTACGACTGCAGTCGGAACCTCACGCTTCCATGGCGGTTAAAAGCTGCGTAATGAGCAACACTCATGGTGGCCGTCTCAAGAATACCACGATTTAAATGATCGTAGAGGGCAGGGAGGAAACTGAGGTGGCCTGAGACTCCGTCTGTGTCGTCAGGTGATACGAAGCGTTTGACAAAGTAGCAAAGTGATATTTCGTCGTCTGGCAGTTCTGGTGAGCGATGGATGACCTCACTGCGACTTTGAGAAAGCAAAGCTAGCTTCTCGTTTCTTTCTGAGCTTTGTCGAGTCAGAGTTTTGGGAACCACTCTCCGTCCATTCCTCCCGGATACTGATGAGGTGATTGCTTTGGAGGGCGTTACCTCAAAGTCGGTCTTCGTCAGACCAACTCGAAAGTGAAAGGTGTCGGTGTAGCCTGGGCAAGCTTTGCCATACACCATGCATCGTTGACACGTCGGCTTTTTCCCATCACACTTCGAAATTAGGTAGTCAGCTCCCGATTCTGAAAGCTTTCACGAGAGCATGGACATCCAAAGAGACGACCGTTGACGGTATCTCCGTCGACGACTCACCCCACCTTTATTTTTCGCTGGCGACATCGCCCACAACCCGTGCTGAAGTGACCCGGAAACACCATTCTGGCAAGTGAATCGATCGCATGTCAAAGCGCATGGGTGGCGTCGAGTGCCCCGAGGAATACAGATAGATCGATGCGGTGCGGCAATACGGTGATGCGACGATAATAGTCTAGAGTGAAAGGCGAGATGGAGGAGGCACAACGTTGACGGCTGGAGGCGGGGAAAGTCTGCAGTCAAACAAATCGTGGCTGTCAGCATTACGAACGCGCGTGCCAGGCATAAGCAGCAGGGGTGGGGGCCAGGGATTCAGGCTACATAGTATGAGGGGGTGCACCCAATATTGCTGGAGACAAAATGAAGGCCACGATGACCCATGACATGATTATTTTCCTAAGCTCTACAGGCCAATATTAACGGCCTTCTCAATTTCTCTGGCCCAGCCAGCATATATTCCTCTCGGCCACCAAGTCCCTTCTGTGTCTGCTTGACTTTGTTGTCGCCTCAAATTACTTATACTCTTGTTGTATGAGAGCACCTGTATGGCAGCCATAGCCGTGATGCCTGCCCTCTCAAAGGAAATAATAAAAAGGTCAGTCCCCTCGCACACAACCCCTAAACGGTTTTAGGCGTCCTGATCAAGCCCCAGGTGATACCCTTCTGTCCGTCGCCGTTGAAGCAGGTAACACCCGCCCTGACACCAAGCCTGCTGTTCTTCGCCAGCCGCGACGACGAACTGATGTAGAACCTCACGTCATTGGTGCCGACGAGCAGCTTTGTCCGCGCCGCCGCCGTGTCGAAGCGGACGGCAAACGTGCAGGTACCCTTGACGGCGACCCAGGCCCAGCCGTCGTGCTTGAAGTCGGCGGCCGCAAACGTGTAGGCTCCTTGGCGCGCACCGACGTCGTCGGCGATGAGGTTGCAATCGGCGGCGAGGGGGGCGGCGGACGAGGTGTCTGGGGTTGGAGTGACGGCTACCTCGCTGCAGTACTCGAAGCGGCCGCCGGCTGTGTAAACCGGATGCTGGTAGTCAAGGGCGCGACGGGCGAGGGAGCTGGGGTTGAGTGAAGTGTTGATGGGGGAGGCTGAGGCGAGGAGGGCGAGGGCAGAGACGATGCCGAGGAGGAGGTGGACGGGGGAGCGCATGGTGCGGTTCAGGTCTGCTGGGTTTGTTACATCATGTCGACTTCGGGTTCCTTGATGAAGGGGTGACTACCTGTCAACTTGGTCTATGGGTTTGTTTGATGGGTTTATTGGTCGAAGAAGGTCGGAGGTGCTGGAGATTTGGGTGACAGAGATTGACTTGGTTGAGGTTTGGGCAGCAAAGAAGGGAAAGAGCGAGGCAGGTCCTAGGTATTTTATAGACAACAATGAAGGAGGGCAAAGGCAGGCTCGAAATCAATCGAAGCTCAAGGCAGGAGGACCGGGTAAAGAAGCAGCAGCAGAAGCAGCAACAGCAGGATAGCGTCTTGCATATAGGCCGCATCTCGTGAATCACAAGCAGCCCCTTTTCTCTCTCCCCCTCCGAAGTTAGGCCTAGGCATGATTCGCCCACATCACGACCTGGCCGCGGCGGGGTACACCCCAGTCATTCATCCGGGGTTGAAAGAGAGACAGAGGGGAGAGGGGAAGGCATCGTGGCAGTTTTTTCTTTGCTCGATTGGAGATGGCCTGCAGATCGGTCATGCTGTTGGTCTGCGGGCTTCATATTGGGACGTGGTGCACGCCGCACGGTGACGAGTGCCCGCAGGTCTGCATGGATGGGCTGTTCTGTCAGCAGGGGCCGGGGGGGGGGCCGAAAAGGCCAACCGGTCGATCGTTCGAGATCACGCAGCGAAGGAGAGGGTAAGATGGGGCTTCCGAGCCTGACGTCACGGAGCGATAGTTTCGTGATAGTGATGAGGCACCTTGGACCCGAGGGAGAGGATTGGCGGCCAGAAGCGCCGGCCCTATGTGATGTCTTTGACAATGGTCAGGGCACCAATCACAACAATGCGACAGGGGGGGCCGACTCTGGTGAGGATTGGCCTATGAGCCAAGAGAATCGGCAGCCGAAGTGGCCATGATGGGCTTGAAGTGCACCAGTCATGCGGAGGACCATGCAGCTCCCGACGGTGATGGAGGGATGCGACCTACGCGACCTATGGAAGCCGACGCGGCGACACATGGTCGCATCGTGGGGCCAAGGCGAGGGTCAGGCCGAAGGGGCTCCAGGGTCGAGGGCCCGGTCCGCCCCCCCACACGGGTCGCCGATGGTGGGCCGGCGCAGTCGGATGCGCGACAGTGGTGAGGGCGGAGGTGGGCGATTTGTGATGTTGGTGTCATGGGTTGGGTGATGGGTGGTGGGGGATGAGCGACGAGGCGTGACTTGTGAAAGAACAGGGCCATGGATCACGATACATGGTCTAGTGAAAGAAGTCAATGGAGGAAACATGCAACCTACCTACCTACCGACCTATCTAGGTACCCTTGGTGCCTTTACCCTAGGTAACCTCGGTAGGGAAGTATGCCACCCAAATTGAAGACAAGGCAGGGAGATCAGTCGCCACACGAAGGAAAATGTAAATGGGGGTGACCTAATAGAGTCTTCAAGACAGGCATCTCAAGGACAGAAAGAGCGAGGCATTACGTGATGCCATTCTTGTCAGTAATGCGCCTCAACAGAAAGTCAAGAGTCAGAAGAGAAAGGCCACGACGAAGAGCTAAAGATCACGTAAGGACCCCCCCAAATGGCCCAAATGGCCCAAATGGCCCAACTGGGGTCCTGCTCGGCACCCGGCACCCAATCGAAGCCCCCCAAAACAGTCGCTCTGACCAATGCCGAGCACTGACCGTGATGTCAGCCTCCCACCAGCAAAATCAAGCTTGCCTCGTCTGTCCTTCTGCCTCCTCTTGTGCCTGACACACGGAATGCAAGTGACCTCTCTGGTCTTTGGCCCCAATCTCTGCGTGCTCACCAGAATTTTACCTCTCCTTTCGTCCACCGGCCAATTCTCACTCCCCATTTGGAGCGCACGGGTTGACGGAACATCATCAGGACAAGCATCAGCAAGGCAGTGTACAACCGACTGCCCATTGTCCAGCTTCAGCCTGCCATTTCTCAACCAACAAGCTAGCCCCCACGCCCTTCGAGAGCATCGCATCGCTTAGCATCGTATACCTTACTGTAGCAGCAAGGCTTTCGCCAGCACACTTGACCTATCCGGCCTGTCACAACAGTTGATGCATCTTGCCGCGACCTGACTCCCGACAAAGCAGCCCCCATCCAGGCCTCGCGCCTCGCGCTCTCCCCGTCGCCGTCCTACCGACTATGGCGGCCCATCGACCCGCCAACCCTAGCGGCTTGCGAAACACGTACAACGCTGCCTCCAGAAACTCCTCCATTCACGAAGACGACCGGGCAGCGGGGGCCTCCAGCAATGACGATGGCGACGCGCCTGCCTCGCCTTCAACCGAAGCGCCTCAGCCCGGACCAAGCGCTCCTTCTCGACCGCCTCCTCCTCAGCACACCGAGTCGACAGGCCTCCTCCACTCGGTCCTACGCGACAACATCAACGAGGGCCATGGCGGCCATGGCACCTTCTCCCCCAGGCCCTCGAGCCCTGTGACGAGTTTCAACAGCTACGAGAACGACACGGCCTCCAACGCCTCCCAACGCGGCGGCCTTGACAAGGTGATCAACTCGATCACGGGCAGCGAAGACTGGAGGAAGAGCTGGCACAAGTCTGTCATGTCAAGGAGCATCACAAACTCGGACCGCCTCGCTGCCGAGGCCGGCTTCAAGGCCAACACGCGCATGTACTTGTCCTATTACTTTCCCTTCCTACAGTGGATGCCCCAGTACAAGTGGTCCTACCTCAAGGGCGATTTCGTCGCCTCCCTGACCGTCGCCTCTGTCTACCTGCCCATGGTCCTGTCGCTCGCCGAGAACCTCGCCCACGTCCCGCCCATCAACGGCCTCTACGCCTACGTCATCAACCCCCTGATCTACGCCATGCTCGGCAGCTGTCCGCAGATGATTGTCGGTCCAGAAGCCGCCGGCTCGCTCCTCGTTGGTACAGTCGTCAAGAGTAGTCTGGGCACAGGCGAGGATGACGACGACGACGTGCTGCAGGCGCAGATTTGCGGCATCGTTGCTGGCATGGCGGGGGCCACCATTCTGCTCGCCGGTATCGCTCGTCTGGGATTCCTTGACAGCGTGCTCAGCCGGCCATTCCTGCGCGGCTTCATCTCGGCCATTGGTTTCGTCATCTTTGTGGACCAACTCATCCCCGAGCTCGGTCTCAGTCGCTATGCGGATGAGCAGGGTGTTGGCCACGGCAGCAGCGTCGACAAGATTGACTTCATGATTAAGAACCTCGGCCGCACGCACAAGTTGACCTTCTTGGTGGCTGCTGTCAGTTTCACCATCATGATGGTCCTGCGCGAGATGAAGAAGCGGCTCCAGCCCCGCTACCCCGGTGTCGCCTACCTCCCAGACCGGTTCTTCGTCGTCGTCGTCTCCATCATCCTCTCATGGCAGCTCGGCTGGGAGGGCAAGGGTGTCGAAGTCCTCGGCACCGTTGAGGCGGCGTCCGGTCACCTCTTCACCTTTCGCTGGCCGTTCCAGCTCTCCCACATGAAGCACATCCGCGAAGGCATGAGCACCTCGTTCCTCATCGCGCTTCTCGGCTTCTTCGAGTCCTCGGTTGCCGCAAAGAGTCTTGGTGGTTCAGACAGCATCCAGGGCATGCAGCTCAGCCCCAACCGCGAACTTGTCGCCCTCGGAGCGGCCAACGTCATGGGCGCCTGCTTTATGAGTCTGCCTGCGTTTGGCGGCTACGCGCGAAGCAAAGCTGAATGGTTCGACCGGCGGCAAGAGCCCCATGAGTTCCGTCTTTCCTCAGCGGCATTGCCCTGTTTGCCATTTTCTTCCTGCTCCCCTATCTGTACTACCTACCGGTGAGTTGTCTCTTGTTTGCCGCCATGTGTACCGTGCGCTGACCCCCACAGAAACCTGTCCTCTCGGCCATGATCACTGTCGTCGCATGGTCGCTTCTTGAAGAGGCTCCCCATGATATCGCGTTCTTCCTCGGCATCCGGGGCTGGAGCGAGCTTGGCCTCATGGCCATCATATTCCTGGCCACCATCTTCTACTCCCTCACGGTCGGCATGGCCATAGGCGTCGGCCTCTCGGTGCTTCAAGTCATTCGACACTCGACGCGCCCTCGTATCCAGATTCTCGGCCGCATCCCAGGCACGCACCGCTTCGAAAACGCAGAGGCCGACCCCGAGCGACTCGAGTTCTTCGAAGGCTGCCTCATCGTCAAGATTGCCGAGCCCATGACCCTTTGCCAACACGGGGCCAGCTCAAGAACCGGCTGCGCAGGCTCGAGCTCTACGGCACCAACATGGGACACCCGGCGCTGCCACGCCTCCGCCACGAGGAGAACAACCGTAACATCATCTTTGATATCCACGGCGTCACCTCAATGGATGGCTCCGGCACCCAGGTCCTCAAGGAGATTGTCGAGAGCTCCCGCGAGAGGAACGTCCGCGTCTTCTTCAGCCGCGGCCCCGGCAACAAGAAGCACCACATCTGGCGGCTCATGCGGCAGTCGGGCATTGTTGAGCTCGTTGGCGGCGAGGGCCAGTTTGTGGCCGACGTGCAGGAGGCGCTCAAGATGACCGAGTTTGAGGAGAGCGCGACCAACGCTTAGTGGGTGTTGACGTGCGCGTGAAGGGGCGAAGGGGAGCGCAGTCATTGTGTGGTCGAAAAGCATCGATCGGCGTTTCTTTCGTTTTTGGGGCATAGCATGCATGTTTGTTGGTGGTTTGACTAAAGAAACAGCACTAGATGGGGCACGGGGATGATTTGTATGTACACAATGTTCCATGATTTTGGCATGACGAGTCTTGTCGGAACGTTGAGGCCGGGGGCACTGAGCGAGCTGGATGTTTCCCGTTGGCGAGGCTGTGGAGCAAAAAAAAAGAGAAATGGCTTGGAGTAGGTACATCATGATTTCACTCAAAAAAATGCATAATTGGAAAAGAACAAGGCTATTTTTTATTTCACATTCCTTTTGGCTGCTTCCTACACTTTTCTTTACAAGACCTCGTTGACGAACATGCCGGCCATGCCCATGCCGGTACCGATGCACATGCTCACGACGAGGACCTTGTCTCGCG
>NW_003315027.1:1103684-1106623 GCF_000150825.1 Verticillium alfalfae VaMs.102
CCCCCCCCGGCCCCCCTGGAAACGGCTCTGGCCGGCAAAAAGGGGTCCATTTTGGTCTGGGGGGTCACGCCAAAAATTCCCCCCCCCACTTTTTTCGAACGTTCCAGCCCCTTTGGGCTGCATGCCATTGGGCCCCCTTCCCGGGGTGCGGCGGACGTCACCGGCCTCCTTCGAAACGGCTGGGTCGGAGCGGGTTCGCCCCCCGATCGGACATGGGCTTCGGGGCCCCAACGCGATGCCCACGGGCGATCGACCCCCTGCGCAATGGCGTGCGCAATGTCCGCCGTCGCCTGCAGGCCGGACGAGCAGAACCGGTTCACGGACGACGCCGCCGATGTGTTGGGGAAGCCGGCGGCGAGGGCCCGGCGCGGAGCTTGTAAGCGGCCTTGCCGTCGGAGACCTGGTTTCCCCCCACTCGTCAGTACACTGATGCCAGGCTGCGGGGAGAAGCAGGATAGAAGGAGGTGGGCAGAGAGAAAGAGGGGCGAGAAAACATACATTGCCCATGCGAATGTCCTCCACGAGAGCCGGGTCGAGGTTGGAGCGCTCGCGGACCTGGTCGAGGAGCGCAAAGATCATGTACTCGAGCGAGGTGTCCTTGAAACCACCTTTGCGAGCCTTGGTCAGGGGTGTGCGCGCAGCGAGGGTGATGACCACATCGTCGGGGTTCTTGGCCTGGCTTTGGGTCTGTCAGCTGAGAGCCGGGAGAGGGGAGGGGATGAGCATCAATTGGGGGATGACAAGAAGGAGGGAAAAAAAAGGACGTACATCTGGTTCAGAGCCGAGCCCGGGTTCAGGTGCTTCACGATGGAGGAGATGCGTTCCATGGTGCTGACGTTGATGTGGATGATGATATGGACGTCGGTTGATGGGGGGGGGGAAGATGGCAGGTTAGGGGAGGGAGCAGGAGGAGTGAAGGAGGAAGGAAGCAAAGGAGGCAAGAGATGGGGAAAACGTTTCAATAAGAAGCCGTGACATCGTCGAGAGAGAGGGGGCCAAGGACCTGACGGTGGCACGCCTCGGGAGTCGAGTCGACGTCTGGCGGCGTTTGCAGCTGGGGTGTCTGGATGGGGTTTGCCGCAGCCCATGAGCCGAGGCATCCAAAGGTCCAAGGGCAGCCGCAGCCTGGGGTAGCCATGACTAAGGAGAAGGGGGGGCGCGGCCCACCCCTCCTATTCCCCCACATCCATCAGGTGACTAAGCCGAAAGAGCCCGGCCCCAGAGGCAAGGATCGTGAGCGAGACACGGCCGATACCCGAACAGATCTTCCCGTCTCTGCGCGCGCGCGCCAAACCTCTGCACGCTGGAATGCCCTGACGTGACTTGGCCGAGGTGCAATGTGGCAGTGTCGCAGTGTCGCAGTGCGTGCCAGGCGAAAGCGCACGTGGATTCTGAGTTGACCAGTGCATCCATTCAACAGCCCTATTGGTAGGTAGTATGTCCAAAGAAAAGAATATAGACCTGGCCCAGTGTAACAGTTTATCCATCTCGACCAAATACCCCGAAAACAAAAAACGCCTGGTTCGGTCCCAAAGGTCTATCGTGAAAACATTACGCAGTCTGTGCCCAAATCCGCATCTTTTGCATGCCGCCACGTCTTCTACATGCCGCCACACTACGCACCAAGCAGCCACATCGCAGGCACGACACTGGCTGCCATCACGCCCAGAGACACCCGAGCCACACCGGCCGCGCTCTGCGGCTTGACACCCTTCGCCTGGAACCCAAGGTACCAGGAGCCAATGTCCGTCAGCTCACCAGCATTGTTGAGGAACGGCACGTTGGGGCCGACGTTGCTGGCCGCAGAACGGAACGCGCCGTAGTACGAGTAGAGCCCAATGTCCGGGACGCGCTCAAAGTAATCACTCGTCGTGTTATAAAACTGCTCCGTCGGCTGCAGGTCCTGGTGCGCATAGGCGTACTCGGTAACCCAGATGCTGGTGTTGGGGAAGCTGCAAGACACCTGTTAACATGCGTCCGTGACCGTGCGCTCTTCTCGTGTGTGCGTCTATGTGTGTGTGTGTGTGTGTGTGGAACATACTTCTCAATGCGTTCGCCAATGTGGCTCGCCAGTCCCTCAAAATTGTCGTACCAATGAACGGGCAAAAAGTCATACGTGCAATTCTTCTTCGTGTCCTCGCCGACGCTGATAAAATCGGAGCAGTTGCCCAGGAACTGATGCAGCCACTGCAGGCCGTAGGGCTGGCCCGTCATGGCGGGCAGGCCGACCTTGATGCCCCTCTCCTGGAGCGGGATAAAGTTGGCGACCCAGGCGCGAGCGGCGAGGGCGGGCGGCGTGTCGCTGCCACCGTACTGGAAACCCATGTCGGGCTCGTTGAAGCCCAGCACGCGCGTGATGTTGCGGCCCTCGTCGTCGATCATCCGGATGACGGCGTCCTTGAACTCCGTCTTGTTGAGGTCCTTGTGGTCGACACCCCACATCATGGGCACGTACTCGAGCTGCTCCTGCGTGTAGTCTGCGAACGTCGGGCTCGGCCGAAAGCCATAGTTGTAGTACCAGGAAATGTCGGAGCCATCTTGCATCCAAATCTTGTGGTCGCTGGGGAAGTCCGTCTCGGCAATGAAGCAGAGGCCACGCTTGTTCGAGCTGCTCTGTGCTGTCGACAGTGGCAGTAGCGGGAGCAGCGCCAGCAGACCGACAGCCCGGGCGATCATGGCGGGCGGTTTGTCGGGTATTGTGGATAGCAAATCAAGGAGAAAAAAGACTGTCGTTTCGAAACGGCGCGCAGACGACGGTGAATGAGGAGTATTGCTCGAGATCGTGGCAGTGTCGAAATGCGGCACAAGGTAATGAATGTCGGCGTCGTAAGGGGGGGAAGGAGATTGAGCAAGCTTGACGAATGTCGCTGGATGGGGGAACAGGCGATGAACGAGTGGACGCGCAATATATTGAATGCGCTTTATATGCAGGTCGATGA
>NW_003315027.1:1107920-1110605 GCF_000150825.1 Verticillium alfalfae VaMs.102
TTGTCGAAACAAAGGACAATCCAGCCGGCTGCTTTCGACTGTGACAAAGCCCTGAAGGCCTCGAAATGTCACTCTTTGTCCCCTCGATGCGTGTGTTCCGCCCAATCATACTGTTGAAGGGAAGAATGAACATATCGCATATCATGTAAAGCGCCCTACATGCCCAACATTAGGCTATCAACCTCAACTCGTGGCACCTTCACCCCTTTCCCGCCTAGACGCCCGACTGCTGTCATCCTGCTCCAATTCTGTCACCATCACTCTGTTCGCCATGGATCCCCTCTTCGACCTGCCCTCTCTCGGGACCTCTCGCCAGTTCAACGTCATGACCGACGAGGAGCGCAAGGCTCTGTTGACTATGAGCGCTATGGACAAGACTGGGTGGGCACCTGAATCGTTCAGAGACGGTCCTTGGGGTATCGCCGACGATCCGCAGCACCCGTGGCGACACAAAGACGTGCCGGGCTTCTTAGGCAAGCTTGGCTACGGCACCGTGCATAGAATGCCTGAAATCATCGACGAGAGGAGGGCTAGAGCATTGGGAAAGCTTTGGAGGGACGAGGTTTGGGGCGCCTTTCTTCCTCTGAACGAAAACATTAGACGAGATGGGGATCTCATCATCTATATCTTGGCCAACGAGCAAGTCCTTCCCGACCACGAAATCTCCACGTTGCTGTCCAATGCCTGGGAAAATACCAAGAGAATGCCTCTCTACGCACCACTGTTTGGTCAGACTTCGGTCACTGAAGACGCTCCCGAAGGTTATCGCGATTACCTGAGTCACTGGCGAGGCACCGTCCGACACGATTGCAAGGCAGAAGCTGATCCCAGCAGCAACAGCCAAAAAGCAGACAAGGCTAGCTGGACACGCCCGCTGCTTGATGTCAAGATCAAGGAGCCACAGATATTCAACGACTTTGTCGCTCGCAACATGCTCGCACTCACTATCCCGTGGCTTCACACAAAGCATCTCCTCAATCGGCACACGCTCTGGAGGGTCATCATGGATCGATGTACTGCGCAGCCATACGACTTGAGTCGAATAGACTGGATTGCATCCCACCTTGCTCGCTCAACACATCTCGCCGTTCCACCGTATCGAGATGGATGGTTCATGGGGTTCCCGAACTTAGAGATTGGTAACAAGTATTGGACCAGCCTCGAACAGATCAGCACCCAAACCATACCCACTGATGCTCGGGTGCACTGGCATGGTCTCAATATTATTGACCCAGGCCCTAAAGAGCTTCGAGATCCTCGCTTCGTGGCCCTGCGTGATAGCGGCCTCGTGTACCCTTGGGGCGAGGGTCTCCTTCTTCTCCAGTGTCAAGGAGCTATTTCTCGCTTCATGGAAAATCTAGTCCCATCTCTTCTTGAAAGACTAGCGTTATCTAACGAATGGCCAAAGAAGATGCTGAAGCCGCTGATGAGCATAGATCCCTATGCGAATGAGGCCGAGGAAGCATCGGTCATTGAACCTGGACTCTTCGGCCCCGACACTCAAAAGCGCATGATGAGCTTGATTATGCTGGACAATGTCCATCTGAGACGTTTCGCTACCAAAAGGCTAGGTTGGCTTACCTGGGATGACCCTGATTATCGACCTGTGGGGGCTTCGCCTACTTCACGAGCTGCCGCGTTCAGAGACTATTCCCTATCCCTCTACCGCGCCTTAGCCGAGCTCAGGCATAATCCGATCGTATTCAGGAAATTCTTTGCCGCCGTGATGGAGGCACATCCCGGCGGCGTACCAGAGAATGTAGCTGCCGCAGCCTCATGGGAAGCGAAGAGGGACAGAAAGCTGAGGGAAAAGGCAAGGAAGAAGCGCGGTGGTGCCGGTGCTGGTAATGCCGGCACTGCTGCTGTCGCCAGAGTGTCTCCTGAAGCTCCTGCTGGTGGCGAGCTTGCAAAGGTTGACGCTGCGGAAGATGGCGATCGGGTAGTACGCGTACTGGCCACATCATAAGCACTGATATTGACGCTAAGAAGAGTCTCGTCAACGACGTGCTGAGGCGAGGCATCAGGGCCATGATCTACCGACTCGAAATATCTCATGCGATTCATTTACTGTTCCAGGACTTTGCGAGTGCCACAGCAAAAGATTGTCTCGAGTCAGACAAGGAGGTCAACTTCCTGGCCGATCCGCTTCCAGGCCCTAAATCGCGTGTGTCGTGGGATTCTCTACTGGCACACCTACGACGATTTGCGGAGATTCTCAAAACGCTGCTTGTGGACGATGGTTTGCTTCACTCGTCACCTTGGATTAGGCAGAACTTTCAACGCGAGACTTGCAATGGAGAGTGGGAGTCGAGAGCTGCCGTGGGGATGTCACACATGACCCCGTGGGCACTTCCTACTACTTTTCTTCCTTTTGAACATCGTTTCGCACGCAACATCGGCGCACTCCAGCGGGACGAGCAGGCCCTGGTCGACGATTTGCAGCTACTCAACCACGGAGACGGAGAGGCTGCTGGATTCATCGGCATGTGGCGTGTCATTCATGAGATGGCCAACAACGTGGGAGACATGTCGGAGCGTGGCTACTTTGAGAGCCAAAATACTAGGGGTCTTGCGAATACTCTGCACCATGTTTTGAGATGGAGCCGCATCATGGAAACGATCCATCCACTTCGCCTCAGTCCTCAGCAGTACGATGCACTGCTCAACGACTCAAAGCATCTTGGA
>NW_003315027.1:1111052-1116031 GCF_000150825.1 Verticillium alfalfae VaMs.102
TGCCAGCCGCTGTCATTGCGACAAGGAGACGATTGAGTCGCCCAACAGCGATGGATCATGGAACGGTACGGTGGCGCCGGACGGTATACACCAGGACGTTTCCGACCGTCCACGAGCCAAAGCCACCAAGAGCATGAGATTTACAGGGCCAGAGTGCGCACGAGGCTCACCCAGACCGACTGGCTGACGGTAGAGCGCACCTTTGGCCACGACACTGGCGGCATCACGTGGCACGACTGGTGCAAGCTTGTCACGCACATGGGCTTTCAGATGCAGCCGATGGGCGGCTCTATTTTCAAGTTCACCTACACCAGCGCCAGCATGCTTTTAAATGGCCAAGGCCAGGCAGGATGGAGGGACCATACGACCCTTCACATGCAGCATGGGTCGGGCAATACCACGCTGAGGCCCCAGGTGGCGCGCAGCTATGCCACTCGCTTCTATGCGTCGTTCGGTGTAACGAGGGACACTATTGCTGAAGCATACAGCACCCACGCCGATCCCGACCCCGAGCCAGACGCCGAGGAGGATGTCGACGAGTCGGATGGCGAGCGCAAGCGGAACAGGAAGCGGAAGAGACAGAAGGAAAGGTTTGACAGGTGGCTGAAGGCGCAGCCTCCAGTCGGTCACGGTGGTAATGGGCCACCAGCCAGGCAATTGGAGATCCCCATGGTCATGCTCGATGCAGACATCGAGGATGGGCCGGACGACGAAGATGGGGGCGAGGAGGAGGCTACCGGACTAGCCGCTCTCGATATCAACGCCAGGATGGCCAGGATGCACGCCGCGCGCGAGGGCGGCTATCTGTCACGTACGGAACAGGGGCGTGAGGGGGAGGAGGACTACGATGAGACGGTCGACGAAGAGCTTGCAGAATCTGACGAGGTGGATGGGTCACCTCAAGAGAACGTTGAAGAGAAGTATGAGGATGAGGAGACAGATGAGGAGGAACGCCCACGAAAGAGAGTGCGATTCAGCTCGGCGACGGGCTGACACATTCGCAGCATACGCTGTCTTCCGCAACATGAGTAAAGCGATGACGATTCGGACAGTTTTTTTAATTTACAACGTATTACAATATGTGCGCTGGGTCCCTGTCTGGATGAGGTCATAAAGTCTTTGTATTCCAATTGATCGAAAGCCCCTTTCCCCTAAAATCTCTTAGTAAACGCCAGTATCATAAAAGTGTTGCCCTTTCCCGTGATCAATTTTCGACTAGACGCCGCTCAGACTGCGAAGAAGACCGTATTTCTCACCCCATTGTCGTCACGGCTGTACACGCTCGACGTCGCACGCGGCCGATTCGGCGGCGGTGGCAGATCCCCCATCTGCGACAGCGGGGAGACGGGTCGCAGCCACAGCATCGGTTGCTTCAGCCGTGGCCGGCTGGCCATGGGCTGTTGGCGGCTTGGAGCTCGACTGAAGACTGTGCAGAAGAGCAGGGAGGCGGCTGATAGGATGATGATGGCGAGGGCGCCAAAAGCGACGGCGATGACATTGGCGCTGTGGACATCCATTGCGTGGCTCTCTTCTTGTCTCGTTCCAGGGCACGGTAGGCAAGGAGAGGAGGGGGGCTGGGATCGGCGAAGGCGGGAATGAGGGCGAGGGAGCGAGGGAGGGTGCTGTCCTCGGTTTCTTGGGCTCTCGCTCGTGCCGTGTCTGTCCCCGTTTCCTGTGAACAGATCGAATCCCCGTGCTCACACCCCGGGGCCGCATCGTCTTATACAAGTGTCCCAACGCCGCAGATCAAGGGGTGTCGATGAGGTCAGACTTTCCCGGTCAGGGGCAAGCCTTCGACGAGGTGTGCTGTCGCATCGCGAAACAGACAGCGTCGACGACAGCCAGCGGTCATCCGTCAGCAGCGTTTCTTCTCCTCCTTGCTGTAACAGCTAGAGCTGTTGACGTTCAACGCCACCCTTTTTTCTTTGTCTGAGAAGGGGGGCAGCACACGTTCTACTGGTTGTGCCGTCCGCGGCGTTCACGGCTCAGGGGTGAGCGGGATGCCGTCCGTTGCCAGCCCCTGGCTGAATATGGGCATCGGGAACGAGTTCTAAGTACGCCCGTACGGGTCATCGTCTGCCTGTGGAGAGGGGGTTGGGCGTGGTTGGTTTTCTGTCGTACGGACCCCTTTCGACGTATCGACCAGTTCATCGGCCACTGCCTGCGAATGTCCAGGCCGTCAAGCCAACGTAGCTCTCGTCCCTGAGACATGAGGTGGAACTTAACCAACCATCGTGGTCATGGTAGGTCCACCACGGATGCCAGCAACCTTTTCAGACACCCAGGCAAGCGGGTTGCAAAACAAAATGAGACGTACTAAGTCCTTCACCGCAGCCCATCTACCCAAAAGGACTGCACAACACTACTGCGAGACAGCTACCAGATCTAGAATCATAGTGGTTATTGAATACATAGATCAGTGTGCTATGCTCAATTTCAAAAGACGGCTTATTCCGTAGAAGGAAGTTCTGGGGTCGTTGTAGAAATGCAAGGGCCGGATAACTGGGAAGAGGGAATGGTTATGGGGGAGGGACTCAGTACGTCGCATTGTTTTTGCAACCCTCTTGCCAGGATGCCCCAAATCGCATGCGAGGCATACATCTAATGGGGTGGAGCAACAGCGGGAAGCGTACATCAGCGGCGAAGTAACAGCGATAGCCAGCGGGAACATTGGTAATGATCGTATTATGATTAGAGGCTCTCTACCTCGTGTTCGACATGGACAGACCGGCCTGAGCCTCAGATCCGGTTGAGAGGAGTATTGGGGAGATAAAAGAAGGGTATAATGCTATGTGCAAATCAAAACGCAAGCCCAAACCAGTACGCAGACCCAGGAACAATTCATCCACATTCCGCTTTCCGCCCGCCGTCTCGTCCTTCCGTGTCTCCAGAACCCTTCACTCATGAAACGTCCTCATCCCCGTAGAGCCCGTCAATCATCTATCCTAATCCATCAAACCGCCACGCGCCATTCTGTGTAAGAACAAGCTGTAAATATGCCCAAAGTAGCCTCCAAGAGAAATGAGAGAAAGAAAAAAAGAATTGCAAGGATAGAGCATGACATTCAAGAAGGAAAAAGTGGCATGGCGCCACGCAAACAGAGACTCTAGACAGCGCACAGACATGTTGACATGGTCACGAAGTCCAATGATAGTCCGTCCCGTGTGCTGCGCTAGGTGATGAGTTGTCGTGGTAAAACCACGCCACGGGGGTCGCAATGCTGATAGAGAGGTGGGATGTGCATGGGTCAGTGTGCTGCGCGCAGAGGAGAACGCGGCCAACGTGTGAGTCTTTCGAGGTTTCCATGCCGATGAAATGATGGCGTGGGGGGGAAGGAGTCTTTGCACCGCCCGAGGGTCGACGCGTCGCGCAACGCAAACCTGATCATGGTAGACGTTGATCCCGTGGCGATACTAGGCCTAGGCTGTAGTGCAAGGGGGGGCAGCCATCCGCGCCATGCGATGGTCCTAGGGCATGCAGTGGACGGGTGATTGACGCAGATGATGGGCACTGCCGGACTGGTGCTGCAGTAGGAGGGAAGGTAAGGAGGGGGTCCGTCCAACCAGAAGACCCCCTCCTTTGGGCAGATCACCAGATCATCCCACCTGCAGCGGCAACCCCAACCCAGGGAGCCCATGATTGAAAGACCGGCCTATCAAATGGCCATCGGAGCAAAAATGCTGCGCCCGGAACGAGTCGGATCTGAAGAGATCGGCGGATTGTGCATACGCATGCCTCAAGCCCAAGGTTGTCGTTTCGAATGGCGGCAGTTGATGGCGAAGGGGTGTGTGGCGCGCCTGGGACCGTCCATGCTGAAGGCCATGGTCGAGCCAAGGTTTTCCTGACAATGTAAACAACGTGTGGAGCATTCGGTATGCAGTACCAGGAATGACCCAAGAGGCAAGGGTGGCCGTGGCGACAAGACGGGAGCGAAACGGGCGGCGGCGATGGTGGTGATGATGATGGAGGACGGGCAGCGAGGGCTGGTGACTGCTATATCGGGACGTGGTGGAGGTCGATGACGCATTCCCATTGGTTTGCGCCTCAACCAGCTGACTCGCCCACTCACACCGCTGCCATCTCGAACCCCTCCCCGAGCTCCCTCCTTATTCTTTCGCAACGTCGAACATTGAACACCCTGGCCCTACTCTTGCGACCTTGCCGTGCCGTCGTTTGGGTGTGTGCTCTGGCTCACGCGAGCATCAGCGTTCGTTCTCTATGACTCACTTGCCGTCACAAGGCTGCGTGAGATGTCGCACCTCCCCAGTAAGCTCAGCATGGGACAACGGCGCGGCGCGACGGAAGCTTACTAGGCCCGCTGCGCCCCGTCGTTGTACCCGTTGGAACTGTAGACCTGCGGGTGGCTGGGACCGTGGTGTGCACTGATCGGTTGGTACTGCTCAGCATACGTCGCCGGCGGGTGCATTGAGGGCATCGCCGACGGGTCCCAGCGACCGGGTGCTGTTGGTGCTGTGGGCTGGTGCACAATGGAGGAGTGCATGCTCGGTCCGGGATAGGCATGCGGTGCCATGGGTCTCGAATCGTACGCGGAGACGCCTGGGAGTGGACCCGACAGCCGTCCGGAAGATTGACGAGGCGACCCTGTCGTGAGCGCTGGTGACAAAGCACGAGAGTGCGCTGGGGCACCCGTGTAGGTCGGCCAGTTGTGGTTGCTGCCCGAGAGAGATCGAGGTGAGGTCAAGGTATCATGATGATGCATGTGGGCCTGTACCCCGTAGACGTTGACTCCATCAGAAGCCACCGTCGGCGCGGGCGGAGTCGGCAGCGCCGGGTACGAGCTGACGGGTGCCGGCGTCAGCATCTGCCCTGAGGGCAGCGTCGACGAGGGGCTCGCGCTGTACTTTCCAATGATCTTCTTGAGCGCCGACTCCAAGATCTTCCAGGGAAACACCTTGACGTCCTTTTCAATGTTTCGCGGCTTCGGGTTGGGGAAAGCCATGATTATCTGAAGAACTCCT
>NW_003315027.1:1117241-1119319 GCF_000150825.1 Verticillium alfalfae VaMs.102
ACGACGGTAGGTCCGACGGACATGTATTGCCCAACGGCGCTGTTGGCAGCGAACGCTCCCTGGTTGAGCTGGCTGGCGCTCAGCTGCGCGCTGCCGTCGTGGTGCTGACCATGGTAGGTAGGCGCTCCGTAACCCTGGTACGCGCTGTCTTGATACTCCCGACCAGAGTCATACCCTGCCATCGTGTCAGTTGCGCTTGATTCCCGCGGTAGACTGCCCATCAACGCACCATGGAGCGGGGTCGGCTGAGGCTTCCCGTATTGGGACATGGGAAGGAGACCCTCTTGCGGAGAACCACCGCGAAGGTCTCCGTTGGCTCTGGCGACTGCTTCTTCGTACTTGAGCGTCACCGTCTCAGGCGAGTCGAGCCCCTCTTCACCAACAATGATTGGCCGTTGGGGGTGGTAGTCGGGCTGCACATGGGTTAGCCTGCCTCCAGAGGTGAAGTCGAGAAACCGGATGTCCGTCATGACTTACCTCGAAAGGCTTGTAGGGAGCGCACTCAAATTTCGCTGCTGCCGACATTCAAGCTGTTAAGATGGAGAAGATGGGAAAGCTTGGAGTAGGATCGGGGGAAGTGCAGTCCACTTGTTTCGGGAGTGGTCCGCGACTAAGGCCTTGTGGAGTTATTTTGTGGGAGAGACAACGGGGAAGAGAGACTAGCAAGACGTCCGAGGACAATGCTGTGGATGTTGTAGAGGGTCGAAACAGCGGCAGTAAAAAGGGTCAACGCTGGTGGATATCAATGGAATGCTGCGCGAGACAGCACGTCGAGAATTCCTGGTGGCTAGTTCATGAGTGGCGTTGAGATAGTTTCGGTCCCAGCGGCGAGGGAGGAATGCTGAAGTATTCAAGAGACACGCGCTGAACCAAATCGGGGTGACAGACGAGGGATATCAGGATCCGAAGGTGGTTGGGATCTTGGAGTAGAAGGCTCTTAAACCCTGATGAGGTTTCTTTGACGAGAGATGCTCTGCGGCTGGGGCCTCAGCGAGTGTTGGTTGTCATTGGATGCTGTGTGATGAAGCAAACCCAAGGAAGCCCGTTGGCTGAGGAGTGTGTGAGGAGATCTGAGAATGTCTCCGGCGTGGTCCTCGCGCGTTAGAATGGGCTGTAAGCCCGACGTGTTGATCTAATGGAATGCGTCAGCCGGATGTTCCAGGCCCCCAGCCCACCTTGCAGTGCGACGGATATCCCAACACAGGAAGACTCTGCCCTGCCACAGAGGGTTCATGGCCACGTAGCTGCGGCGCGGATAGTGGAAGGGGATCACGCACTCACCCGTTGAAGGGAGCCGAAGTTCCTCGCTGACGAGATCCAATCAAAGGTCGGGGGACAAACGCTCT
Source organism: Verticillium alfalfae VaMs.102 (assembly GCF_000150825.1). Classification (NCBI taxonomy): domain Eukaryota; kingdom Fungi; phylum Ascomycota; class Sordariomycetes; order Glomerellales; family Plectosphaerellaceae; genus Verticillium; species Verticillium alfalfae. The sequence continues at coordinate 1,118,588 of NW_003315027.1, forward strand.
CGATGGGGTGTTCGCAGCTCAGCGACGGTGGAGCTGCAGAATCGTTCGTGTGCCGGTATCCTATGGACCTGTTCGCACAATGTAGGTCTGGGTTCGTTAGAAACAGTTCTCTGACGACATGCCAGGTCCCGCGGGTGATGCGTGGGAGGATGGAATGGAAGCCGGATGCCCAACAGGATGAAGAGGGAGAGTAGAGAAAGAAGGGAAGCAGACAGGGCTTAGGAAAGTCAGACTTGTCGCTGATTTTGTTTAGGTTCTGCCACTGGGTAGAAGACAGCAGGAATGCGGATGAAGTAGACGGACAGATGTTGCATGTCTCCCAAGGGTCGGCCCTTTCTTGTGGAGGCAAGCTCGCTGTTGAAGTGTGGCGATCCAGATCCACTCGGGATGTTCCAGCGGTTGGACTTGGGGGCTTGCTTTTTCTCTCTCTCTGCCGCTCATACATATGCCAGAGGCACCAATAACCCGTACCGCGTACCAGAAGTGCCCCTCCCTTGCAGCAGGCAGTCCCTCGCACCCGTTGCTTTTGGGTCTACGGGGCTCTGCTAGCAGATGGCCCTGCTGCAGGTGACGCTACGGACAGTGGGAGCTCAGAAGGCCTGGGGGCCATTTGACAAGTGTGGGGAGGCAGCGGAAGGGGTGGTTTACCAGCAGGGATACAACTGGAGTTGGGATGCAAGATTCCAGCGTCCCTTGAGCTTGCAAGGATGGCTGATCACCGCACGAAAGGGT
>NW_003315027.1:1119944-1121494 GCF_000150825.1 Verticillium alfalfae VaMs.102
TTCTCGGGCCTGTGCTCACAGGTAGCCTGGTTGCCTGTCGCCTGCTGCCCTGTGCTGCTGGGCTGCAGATGGAGGGGTGTGTCTGATCGACCTGTAGGGGACTCGGGGGTGGCTGTAAGGCGGCCTCCCGTGTGTCTTCTTGTTTACTGCGAACCATGTGTTAGCGTGATTGGCCATAGCTTCCAGCGCCAGCCGCGACAGCCTAATCGAGCGCACACCAACGGCCAAGGATGGTATGGCTCAGGAAGCCCTGTGTAGTCCGTCCGCCGTCCCTTCTGCCTGACTCTCTGCTCTGTCTGTCCCCTCGCTTTTCTTTGCGTGTCGTGGCGGGGTTGATTGGTGAGCGGGAAGGGCTTAACGGAAACGAGGGAACGCCCGTATCCTTTGCGATGGACAACACAAGCGTCGTCGAGTTCCACCGAATCTCGCCGTCCATCTGTGGGTGATGTGAGTGCCGGCCGCCGGCTGAAACCCTTGTGGCTCTCCCGCACTGGTCTTGGTTGCTGGATATCGGCGGAGTAGGTGGCGAGACACTGATCAAAGGAGGGCCGACGAGAAGCATGCGAATGCCAGACATGAGGAGATGAGACTGTTCTCACCTTAGTTTCTCTTTGCTCCCCAACGGTCCTTGCGTGGTTCGTGCTGCGTTGTCGGCTTTTGCGTTTCTGCTGTACCCTGCTTCCGGGCGACTGGTACAAAGTCGGCGGCTTACAAGAGATGCCCGGAGGACACGACCAAGAAGGAAGTAACAAAATGAAAGATCAAGATATTTGTTTCGTTGCCCGCGGGACCAGCAGACAGTCGTGAATATGAGATGAATCGCCCTACCCACCGCCGTATCCGGAGCATATGCTGAATCGTTCAGGCTCCTGGGCAAAACCCAAAATCTACTCGATGGCGTCGTTTCGGCTCCTTGAAGCTCCGGGACGCAGCTGCCAAATGACGATCTCTTGCTTGGGGCTACCGGGGTAGCGCGAATTGCCCCGAGCTGGGCGCAGATGGGCGAAGCGGCTTTTGGGCGATCTCTCGTCTCTTCGGCGCGGCTGGCTCGCTCGCTGGCGTTCTGGATGACAGGGGGGCCCCTGAAAGCTGACACTGGATCTCCAGGGACTTGGTGGTTTTGCTTTGGCGGTCCTGCCCACATAATTGGTCAGTCAGTCATGAGTGATCATAGCGCAGGTTACGGTGAGTGAGGTACGGAGCACCTCCTAGGGCGATCAGTGGATTAGTTTCTCCAAGGGTGTCGAACAGCAAGCACCACGGCAGTCCGCCTGCAACATCTGCGGTGAGCGCACCGGCAGAGGGGATGTGTCTTGCATTTAGCCTCCCAGATCGAGACGCAGACATCTCGCTAGGGTTGAGAGCGAGTGTCCCCCCATCCCATCTCGGCCTCATCGTCAACGCCAGATGAGACGACTGATCACCCACTCCCAGCAGAGCGGCCGACGCGCCATGATCCGCAGAACTGGCTGGGCCAGGGCCAGACGACACAGTTTGTGCAAGGTATTTTCAGGCTTGGCTGTCGTCGGCACCCCTGGCTCGAGGACCTG
>NW_003315027.1:1121594-1122438 GCF_000150825.1 Verticillium alfalfae VaMs.102
ACGATCTAGAATCATAGTGGTTATTGAATACATAGATCAGTGTGCTATGCTCAATTTCAAAAGACGGCTTATTCCGTAGAAGGAAGTTCTGGGGTCGTTGTAGAAATGCAAGGCCGGATAACTGGGAAGAGGGAATGGTTATGGGGGAGGGACTCAGTACGTCGCATTGTTTTTGCAACCCTCTTGCCAGGATGCCCCAAATCGCATGCGAGGCATACATCTAATGGGGTGGAGCAACAGCGGGAAAGCGTACATCAGCGGCGAAGTAACAGCGATAGCAAGCGGGAACATTGGTAATGATCGTATTATGATTAGAGGCTCTCTACCTCGTGTTCCGACATGGACAGACCGGCCTGAGCCTCAGATCCGGTTGAGAGGAGTATTGGGGAGATAAAAGAAGGGTATAATGCTATGTGCAAATCAAAACGCAAGCCCAAACCAGTACGCAGACCCAGGAACAATTCATCCACATTCCGCTTTCCGCCCGCCGTCTCGTCCTTCCGTGTCTCCAGAACCCTTCACTCATGAAACGTCCTCATCCCCGTAGAGCCCGTCAATCATCTATCCTAATCCATCAAACCGCCACGCGCCATTCTGTGTAAGAACAAGCTGTAAATATGCCCAAAGTAGCCTCCAAGAGAAATGAGAGAAAGAAAAAAAGAATTGCAAGGATAGAGCATGACATTCAAGAAGGAAAAAGTGGCATGGCGCCACGCAAACAGAGACTCTAGACAGCGCACAGACATGTTGACATGGTCACGAAGTCCAATGATAGTCCGTCCCGTGTGCTGCGCTAGGTGATGAGTTGTCGTGGTAAAACCACGCCACGGGGGTCGCAATGCTG
>NW_003315027.1:1124815-1125836 GCF_000150825.1 Verticillium alfalfae VaMs.102
ATCAGCACTCAGAAGCAATGACAAGTCGTGTCCTGAACAAAGCGTGACTTACGACACCTACGTTCGTAATTGTATGATTGATTTCTTGACCTCGGCAGAATTTAGGATAGGATGGCGTCTGTAAGAGGACCGGGTAGATATACCTCAAGTCAGTCGTGTACGATGCTGCATCTCAGCATGGCCTCACTCTCTCTCTAAGCACACTTGCCTGCATGTCACCGAGCTTGGTTACTGGTGTAGCCTCATCGCAGAGAGTCTGACGATGTATCAGCAAGCATCTCCGATCGTCCATGGACAAAGCTCAGGATAGAGTAGGGTACTGGCGCAGGAACCGGAGTGAGAGCACTGGGTGGCCGATATTGCCCTCGGTAGGCGGAACCTAAGCGTGAGCAGGGATCTCCCTGCTGACAGGATGACGGGGAGGTCTGCGAAAGGGACCAGGGTCTGTCTTGGAGGGGGCTCGTTTGGTGTTGCATCACGCCTGTCAGGACTCGGTATTCGAGGTGGTATGGGGACGTCCTTGGGATGGAGATTGTGAGAGTGTGGGTTGTGCGGTGCGAACGTTCCATGTAGCACTGCTAATGAGGCCTTGGATTCCTACACCCACGCCCTGCAAATGGCCAGGCGATACCAAGATCTTCGCCATCCATCCTGTCTGATCCGCACATGGAAAAGCCAGGGGCTGCCATCTCAGCAACGTAGGACGAGGGAGTCAGTTGCCGTTGGGAAAGGGGGCGGGGGTAATCACATTGGAGGCTGGCGACTCCTTACAAGCGACAGACAGCGAAGCGGCATATAGTGGCCGGGATGTGCCTTGTCCTTCAGAAGGAACAGTCTCATGATTTGCCGCGACTGTGAGCATGGTCAAGGTTGTGCCGGACGGTTGCATGTCTGAGAGACAAGCCGTGATCCCAACAATCCAGCTTGATGAGAGACGGCGTATTTGCGCTGTTTAGTCGACCAGAGAGACTGGCAAGCAAAAGCATCTTTGGCCCTCGACGCAAGGCTCAAAGGTCGTCCC
>NW_003315027.1:1125961-1137927 GCF_000150825.1 Verticillium alfalfae VaMs.102
ATTCCATGGAGGTGCCCGGGTAGCTTGGCGTAGGGCAAACCACCAAAGGGGAGAGACGCCTGACAGGGTGTTGCCAAATTCGGGTGGCCAGGTATTCAAGGCCTAGCCAGCATCTCGAGTCAGGGTGGTCGATCTGCCCCCATTCGGAACCGGGAGAGCGGCCGAGACGGAGATGGATGGTTGATGATTGAGATGAAGTGCGGAATCCGTACCCATGCACATTCATGCCCGTGCCCCATGCCCCAGATCGACACAACCACTTTTCATTTCGGCAGGCCTGTCATGCCAGCGAGATGGGTTGGGACGAGATAAGGGGCTAAGAGGATGAGGAATAATCGTCTTGTTGCTGGGCGCTGCCTTGAGGGAGGGGGACGCAAGCCAAGACGCAATGACACTATTGGTACCCGTGCGCGGTCAAAACGAAACGAAACGGAACGAAAGGAGCGTAGAAGAGATCACGGGACAGTCGATGTGGGTCATCTTGGGTGATGAGGTTCGTGGCGATCGTGGGCGTAGGCGCATGCCTGCGAAGACGCATCAGTCTGATCGGTAGTCGGCTGTTCGCGATACTAGCTGACTGATGACGTCCGGCTAAGCGCGAGGTGACAAATGCCGACGTATGGATGCGTTCGTGAGTGAGATGAGGGACGTGTGTGGCAAGATGATGGTGGGAGCAAATGGAAGCCAAGGGCGAGTGAGCTGGCGAAGAGTTGGTGATGTCGTTGCGCCCCTCACTGCTGCTTGCGTTGGTGATGTTGAGAGAAACCCTCACCAAGTGCCCATCGAGCATGGCCTGCCTGCCTAGGTACCTAAGGTACCCACCTACCTTACCTTTCAACCTGGGCAACAGCGCCCTCGAGGCATTGGCACCCACTCTTGCTGTCGGCGCCATTGGCGGAAGTGACGTCCGCCGGCGCAAGTGTCTAATGATGGGTGACTCCTCCCCTGGTTCAACTGCCCCTCCCGCACAGGTTGCCTTTGCCCCCTGCCGGCTCTTGCGGGGTGCTGCCGCGCTGCCATCACAGGCGCTAAAACGCCCTAAGACGCACTAAAACAAGCCCTCGAGCCGCAGATTCAGCGGTCTTGGTGGATCGTCGACTTGATCGGGCCTAGCCTTGCTTCATGGATGCTCCTTCCAGCTTTCAGCCCTTGACGTTTTCGCTCAGGCAGCTGCGGCCAGAGCACTGGGCTCGACTGGGTGATTCCTCGGGCGCGAGCGAGCGTGCGCAACTGCTCCATCCACGCTTCAGTCACCATCAGTCATTTCTCACTTCAATCACCAGGCGCAAAACAGCCCGGCCCAGCGCAAATCTCCAACTACCTCATCTGGGCTCCCTCCACTGGGCATGCCAAACCCATGATGGCGCGTTCGCCTCGATGCAACCTCAAACCCACCAGACCTACCCATCATCCAACGATCTCTTTCGAGTCCCGCCGAGGTTCATCCCACACCAATCTGACAGGTCGATCACTGGATGAAGGTTGCGTGGTCGTCGTTCTTCAAACCAGGGCTTGCCGTCTCTCCCAACCATCCCCTGCAGCTTCAGGCTTGACAATGCGGTGGTGACATCGGCTCCCGGCGTCCGTGGACATGGTTTGACACCTTGCCCTAAGCTCAGCCGCCACCCATCGTTCCACATGGCTCTACTACCCACTACGACACGATCGTTCGTCATGAACAGTTGATGTTGCAGGGCATCATCAGTCGACCTGGTCGACGGTGAGCGGCAACCTTTTAGCACTTGGCTTCAGCTGGGTCGGTCATGCAGGTCCCAGTTCGTTGTCATCCCCTGCCCTCTTTTCCCCCGTCTTCCGTCCGAACTCCGTCCGGCGTCATCACCTGCCATCACGGTCCCACCGTTTGCCGCTGCTCGCCAAGTTACAGCGTCACATCGAGCTTGGGGTGGGCGTCTGGGGGGGTTACAGCATGTTCGCTCCATCGCGTTTCATGATTTGGGAAACGAAATACCTTCAATGCGCGCCGTACGGGCGTTTCCCTATCTAGCCGTAGTCGCGATGAGATCTTCAGAGCTTGGCCCCATGACGCGCCGGTACGGATGGGACCATCGTGTCACACGACTGCAAAATGAATGACGATTTTCGCATTGCAGCGACGCGACCTCGCCTCTTGCGCCTTATTCCCTGTCTCCTTTCTACATGCTAATAAAAAAAACTCAAACGAGACAAAAGGCTTTTCATGGGCGGCTGGCGACAATATCTCGTCCCAGCCCATGGGAAAGGCAGTGGTCACAGGCGTCGGTCGGTGCCTCTCGGACACAACACACAGGGGGCTGCGATCATTGCCAGAGTTCGCGGATGAGCCATGCTCATTTAGAGTATACGTTGCGTCTTGTACCACTCCCCGACTGATCACCCTCGTACAGACTCAAGCAAAACGCTCATTCGGAATTCTGAGACTTTTGATTGGTATTTCTTAAACCCCTGCCTCCCATCCACAACAACATTCGTCTACTCGCCACGAAAGGTGCGCGGTGGTGTAAATGCGCTGCAGTCGTTGCCCCCTGGCCTCAACTGGCTAGCCACCTCACAGTGTCGTGGAGTCAGCTTTGCACCATCGAAGAAAGGAGGTTGTCAGCCGAACAAGTCACTCAATCACATGCCGGTTTTCCAACAATCTAGCCGTTATTTGGCGAGGGGGGACAGCCAACCTACCGGGTTCTAACTCCGCTTGAAGGGTGACAAGTGAAAGCCGACTGGACTAGAACAGGTCTTACTTTGTCGAGATCATGCACCTCAGGGGTGCTGTTGTGGCAGATCTCGTGCCTCGACCCCGTCGCGTCAGTATCCTTGGACTGAACACCGTAATCCCCAGTAGGCCTGGTGCATGGGATATATGGTCTTGCCATGGTAATCAAGGTTGCACGAAGGCGCGCTGCTGCGTAGGTTGCCTCTCTGGGAGTCTTTATTTTTTTTCAATTCCTTGCCTAGCATCACATGACCGAAAGTCAGCCTTCGGCTGGAGAACGAAATGCGTCGCGTGTTCATTCTCTCTACAGCATCTGTGACACTGGCCTCAAGCAAACTTCCAAAAACTCTCGCTAATCTGTTCCATTTAAAGCCCATTTTTTCATGCATCACGGCTATCGACATGACCACCGCCACGCATCCGCTCCTACGGGTCTGCGAAACCCGACTCATGTCACGACTCAGGCCAAGCCGACTCATGCTGCCTTCCGACGCAATTGTGCAGGATTCGGAAGAGGGCTCGAAAGTTAGCCTGACCTACACCCAACGAGCGATGGCTCCTTCTGTTCACACGTACCTTTTATTATGAACGGGCATGAGTTCGCCACAAATGCTTCGCTGGGCACAGGGATTTGCAACGCCGTCTGCCGCGAACACAGTCACACTGCTTGAGCTCTTGTGCATCGTCTCTGGATGTAGCGAGCTCCTCGTATCTCTACCAAGATTCTGCCCACACCCACCAGGCAAAAGATCGAACTTTCACTTACCAGCAGATTGCACCTGCTCCCCTACCGACCTATGTTGCTCCACGATCCCAAATAAGCCCGTCAATTGACGAGTCGCTTCAAGAGCGGCCATGCACGCTGCCGTCTCAGGTTAGCATCCTCCGAAGCTCCGAACGGCGGGGCATGCGGCTGCGGGAAAAGTCCCTGACCTGCATCTCAGCAAAGATGGAGGTTTATCGTACTCATTGAAGATAATGCTGGATGGAAGACTCTGACGCACAAGGTTTCGACGTTGCCACGTCTCAACGATGGTCTACAGTATTTCACATTGTGCAAGCCCTGCGTAGTACAGACAGCTTCCCGGCAAATGTACATCATCTAGTTTCTCCTACGATCCTGCAGCGATGCGTGTCCAACACAGTGTTGTTCAGAAACCGTCACTGCGCCCGCCCTCTAGCCATTCCATGCCTGTCCATAGTCCAGGCACGGTGCCACAAAGGACGACACAAGGGTGACAATTGCAGAGTTACACGGTACTCCTGCCCTCCGTTCCCTGATTCTCCATACCAGACCGAGCCTTCTTTGACTGCGACTCGCCAAAGCTGAGTTTCTGCGCCCGCGGCATCGCCTATTGGAACATTGTGTATTATCGTGGCGTTTGCGGCTTTCGATCGACTATGCAAGGCTCGGCCTACGCTGACCCTTCAGAGCACTTCTTAGGTTGCGATAACATCGCGACAGATTGGGCAGCCTTTCAAGGCGTCCTCGGACACAATGCACTCAACCATGCGACACCTGTTTCAGTAAGCTACCCAGTTATTCCTGAGATGCCCACAGTCGCCGGGCTGAGTGTATCACAGCGACGTAAAGTCGTTGTCGCGACTGCACTATCGCAGGCGGTCTGAATTGTCACCAGCTAGCTGCCCGAGTCAAGCGCCGTTAGCCCACTTCCACGTGGAGTCTGAGATGACGAGCTGATGTTTGGCCCTTAGCGCCCTCATCCACTGTGGCTTCAGGCTATTGTCAGAGTCCCTGTCGCGATGCTGCTCTTTTCAGTCTGCTGGTCCTGGCAGACGAAAGCCCCTTTCGATATTGCGAATTCTTGGCTTGCGTTCGGATGAGAGATATGCCGGGCTGTGCAGTGGGCCGGCACGCTCTTTCTTCTCTTATTTCCTTTTCGCCCCCATCGCAGTTTGGTGGCCCCTCTTCCGAATGATCGTTGCTGCAGCCACAGGAGAACCCAAATGAAGGAGTCTACCCAAGAAATAAAGGGGGTACAGCGATCTCCTGCAGGCCACAGCTCTGCTGTCGCAAGCGTTTCCCTCTTGTCGGTTCCGATCGCCCAGAACCAGGATCTAGAACCCGGCGGGCACAAGGAAACAGCCAAGTCTAGCGTGACACTCGGGGTAGACACAGCCTCTTCCGCGAACCTGCCACCCACCCTCCAGTAGATTATAGCGCCGGGACTGTGGCCTCCCGTGCCTTTTGGCCACGATGATCACGGTGCTTACGTTCTGTGGCAAGTTTGCAACCGCTGGGTTGAAGCGGGAGTTTGCATGATCTCAGACGCTCATACGGGCGTAACCCTGCCAGGCTATTTACAGGCCAGGCTATTTACAGTTGTGCTTGCGATACGCCAACGATACACCAATAGATCTGGTCTCTCTACAGCCTGGGTCATCTCCCAGCTAGTCTGGGCTCTCCTTTTGCCAGCCAAGCGCGATCAGCATTTCATCGTACCTTATCAAATAAGCTGAGTCGATAGTGCATTGCCCGGCTGCACCAGGGAGATTTCGGTGGATTTGGAGGTTGCCCAGGTTTTCGGACAGCTGTGCCATTTTGGGTAAAGCATCACGGCCGCTAAGAAAAAAAAACCATTAGAGTCAATCGAGGCGACGACACTTCCCTAAGTTAACCTCCACTCATCCCTTCGGGCGGCGACAGAGTCTGCATGGAGAATTGGCAATGAGGAATCCCATGCGAGTAATCTGTCGAAATGGTACACCTACTTCCAAATGGCGGTTTAAGTTCTCGATCGGACCCCGCCCTGCGTATTGCCACCGGGTATTCTGACGCGCGCACCTGTGCCTTCTCCTCATTGACCTGGAATCAGGGGGGTGCCGAACCAACAGCGAATGTTATGGGAATGAGGACGAACGACGAGTTCCCACCCTGTTCAAGCCACTGCGTTACTAGCAGCTATTCAACAATGATCTCTGATGCCGCCGCTTTGTGATGATGGGTGATATCCGACATGTTGCTCTCTCAAGAGGCCCCCTGAAGCTTGTGAGAATAGGCAGGCTAAAAGGGTGCTTGTGGCAACGTGGAAAAGACCAGCGGCCTGCTCAATAGGCTTTCGGCGACGCCCCCGAACGACGAATACACGCACGCCCTCGTGCGTCGCATCTGTCATGTCCAAATGCAGCCCTGAACGTCCCGGCCAGATGGGAATGTCTTGCACCGAACGACGCTGATTGGTTTCACTGGCGTTTTGATAGCCGAGCGCCGATGGGCCAACCTCTGTCGTGCTGCCCCAGCTGTTCGGCCTCGGCCGAGACGGTACAAGGTGCAGGGAAGCTATCTCGAGACTTCTATCATTAAGAGATATCGAGAGCCGGTTAAGAGGATCCAGTGTTACCGCTACAGAGCAGCGGAGATGGGGAAGGGGCGTCTGGCTTGGATGTACTACACACTTATCATTGATTTCCAGACCTCAAGCAAATACTCGTTATGAACCTGTCGGAAACATGTATTGGTACCTAACACTTGTACATAAAGAGTATCACTGGCTTTCTTTTTGATGATGGCCACAAGAACCTAACTCGCGTTGTGACTTCATCGCGTGCCACGGTCCAGAGGCACGCAATGGTGTGACCCGAACATGGCTGCAATTATACCTTCGCCCCAGCATGCTTGATGGCTGGCTGGGCCTACTAGTATGGAGCATGGCAAAATATGGTTTTGACATGGGGATGTGTCGGTTGCTATGTCGTCGCCCATTTCTCCAGTCCAGTCCTGGTCAACCGTCACGATGTAGCAGATGATTGAGGCCAAGGGGGCTTTTACTCAGCTCATCCGCAGCGTGCTACAGACGATGTCGTTGGGTGAAAGACATTACTTGCTCAAATTAGAAGCTGCTTAGGCATGGCATAGCTTTTCGACTTGTCGTTTCATTGGACCTTCGTCTCTTTCATCGGCGAGAGTAGGGAGTGAAGGGGGACAATCGCCATGCCCATGGGCAGTGAGGTTTCAAAGCGCGGCCTGCCCACGCATGCAGACTCCATCACCAATCCCGTCTGTTTCTGTCGGGATGGCTCCAGTACTGGTGCTCGATCATTGAATAGGCCAGATGAGGTGCAATGACATGATCTGGTGGTGGTTCACTCGCCAGCCCGGAATAACACCCTGGTACTTGAGAGTGAGCCGGTTTATTTTACCAAAATGTACTAATGTGCAATGTACCGCTCCAACCGTAGGAACAGGCCTTCCTTAGGAGTATAGAGCATTGCTACAGTGTTAGATTTTGACTCGTGACTGCTGGTACCGAACCATGCGTCTACTACAAGTGAAGGCACCTATCACATGCCATGTCTTCAGACCCAATTGCAGATTGAGATAAGCTATACGCAGTGAGTCAAGATACCAAGCAAATAAACGGCCGCCTTCTGGATCCGATAAAGACGAGGTTCTTATGGAGTTCATGTATAAAATGTTAACAGCCGCAATAACGGCGGGATACGAGAGTCGCCGATGGGGTCCATACAAGATCATATTGCAGGGGCAAAACTCATGAGGAGGCTACCATCATACAGTATACCTTATATCACGATCAATTTGAGATTATGTATTGGCCTTTTGAGGGCTATAAATGATAGATCACTAGAAGTCGATAGAATTGACGCAAACATGTTCGCGCAATTGTTCTCATCACCTATCAAGTCCCTACTGGAGCGACGGGGGGCATGCAGACGATATCCAGGCCGAGCAGGCGGGACGCGTTGATGCATTTATTTTTTATTGTACGTAAGGTAGCTTGGTTGGTTGATAAAAAGTATACCGATTCACTCCCTGAATCAGTTGATATGGTTTCGTCGTGGCACAACCAAATTTAATGCCCCCTCATATCTAGCCACAATAGCAGACCTCCAGGCTAATCAAGAGTTGGTACGAGTGCATAAATATTACCGAGAAATAAATTTACAAGAGGTTGTTAAAATCAATAAGGTTGGAACTCTTATCTGGTTCGTCGGATCTAATGATACTCGGTGCACGTTTTGTGCTTTGCCTGGAGGCTCTTCCCCAAGATCTTACTTACCTGGCAATAACAAGTTGATGAAGTGCATATGGTCTACTATTAATGAAAACCTCGGCCACGATATCATGACACCATCAGAGATTCCCTGATTCGAACCTGGTAGTCATCTGGTCAAAATCAAGATGCTTTGGCCCTAGAATCACGTCAATAATAAGTTCATCAGGAACCGATAGTCCATACCGGCCCGCTACATTCGCCTTGATTATTTTGGCTACACTGAGAAAATAAGGCCTGATGCCAGATTTATTAGTTCCCTCACGATTATTGCACCTCTGCAGCGAGCTGTATAGACAGAAAACCGAGGTTCGAGCCAGGAATGTTCTGTTGAAGTGCGACCCTCCGACGAGTCCACGAGCCCCACCTTCAGCTTATCTGATGAACTGGGCTTATCGCGGACCCACAGGAGCTCTTGCGGCGCCACCTCCGCGTTTTGTTCAAGTCAATGCAGGCGGCTTGGCATGCATTGGCTACCTAGTATGTAGGCATCGCGCCGTGATCGTTCTGGTACTGGCGCCCGCGCTTCACCACAACATCAACCGACACCAACCTCCGTCTCTGACGACGACCTTCCGTTCGAACGCTTCTCCTCGCCCTGAGGTAGACGCCACAAACTCCTTCACAGCAGACTCTAGGTAACATATGGGTATCGCATCTTGTGCATACTGTTTGGATTTAGCCCGAGAGCGGGTCACGACGCGTCAAGCAAGCCACCACCTCCGCTTCTGATCTCCCATCAGCACAAGCTGCCGACACGACAATCAATCGCCGAATAATAGTCAACAGACAACCGGGGTCCTTCCTCTTGAACCACTGCATTTCTCAAATCCCGCCCCGAACAACGCGTTCCCAACCACAGAGTCATTCCTGACGCGTCACTGTACCCGATTTCGCTTCGACTTCGACTGGAACCCTGAGGACTTATACATTCATGGCCACTGTCATATTCGCAATACTTTGAGAATTAGCGCCTCGGAAGGAGCATGATTCTAGACGGAAGTCAAAGCTCTTCCAGAACCTGGGCTCATTTGGTTTTGCAGCGCGTCCTGAAGGCAGGAACCAGGAGGAGGACAACGGGCTTTTGTGGGAGGGCAATGGGACGCGGGATCGCCCAGAATGCCTACTATCCAGGTGTCGCCAGATGCAGATGAGCTGCTACAGAGTGTCGCCAGTGGATTTTGAAGTCGAGAAAGATCATTGTTGTGACTGGCGCCGGCATCAGTACCAACTCTGGAATCCCCGTAAGGAGGCGCAATGGTTCAGAATATCTCGAGAGCACCGGCTAATCATTGCCCAGGACTTCCGATCCGAAAATGGCCTATACGCGCTCATCCAAGCGCAGTTCGACGCTGCGAATAAGGATCCCGCTTCCCCGACTGCCCTGACACGATCAAACTCTAGCACCTCTGTCGGTTTGACGGAGTCGCAGGAGGATGGCCCTCCAACGAAGAGACGCAAGCTTGAGAGAACCGACGATACTGTGCGGCAAGCTTCGCCTGGCGCTGTTTCCTCGCGAACGCAGGATGATCAAGTTAAATGCTTGAGGAATGGAGATTATATCAAAACCGAAAGCCTACATGCTGAGGAGCCTATGCCCAGTCAAATGACTGAACATCATGGGTGCGCGCGGCGAGATCAAAGGGAAGATGCAGATCAGACCACGGAGGACAACCCTAGGCACACTACTATCAGTGGTGCCGTATCTGATTTCATGTCCGAAACTCTGTGCTTTCCGACCACCAATCTGGGCATGATGGGGCCATCCCGAGCGAAGCGCCATGAACAGTCACGCCGTCGCAGCAGTTGGGGGCATTCCTCGATGTCAGCCAGCTTTTTGTTGACAGCAACATCGTCGAAACCAGACCAGCACCCGCGGACGGCGCATATGTCGCCTCATCACCCAGCCCTTCAGACGAGCAGCACGAGGGCAGCATCGCTCTCGCCTCCTTTGAAGCCGCACCACGATGCCAACTGTGGGCGCTCAGAAATATGGAATGCAGCACGGAGAAGAAGGGTATCCATGTCATCCTTGACGCGCCCGCTTGATGACGAAATTCTGCAATGGGCCTGGCATCTGCAAGATCAACCCGAGTGCCCGTCCAAGGAAAATCCGAGTAACGAGCAGCCCCAAGATTCATTACCCCAGTTGCCAAAACTTCCACCATCTATGCCTTCCTCCATGCTCCCGGTCTCGCGCTCAACACCAAAACAAATGCACCTACCCTTCACGTCTTCACCTTTGTCATCTCCACTAGCAAGTAGTCAAAGACCCAGGTCTTTCCTTGCCAGGAGGAAGGCCAGCGAGGTCCACACGCCTTCACGCTTGGTACAAATACCAATGGCACATGATTCTTCGCCTCTTTCGTCGCCCCCGCCAGTTCTTTTTGACCCATTCAATCAGGTGTCTTCGTCAACAAGCCAGCAAAGCTTGAGTGCAGCTGGTAGCACGACTTGCTCAGAGACTGACGAGACGCCGCCATCATCCCGTCCATCCTTGGTATCTCAAACCTCGAATCCCGTGCGATCTACTCTCCCTAACATCAAAGGGCGAGATCTTTTCGATGTTTCTATTTGGTCAGATCCATTGAGGACATCGGTGTTCTATACTTTTGCCACGACCCTCCGACAAAAAGCTCGCGATGTGCAGCCCACTGCATCGCACCTCTTCATTAGCCATCTCCGTGACCGCGGTAAACTCGTCCGGTGCTACACTCAGAATATCGATCAGATTGAAGAGAAGGTTGGACTTTCCACGTCCCTTCAGCAGGGTCCAGGAAGCCGCGGTCGATTCTCGCGTAAATCTGCAGGTGGTTTCTCAGCACCGAGCTCGCAAGGTGGAGAGGGTGAGGCGAACGAACATATCGTCAAACGAGACGCTGCCAATGGTGGAGTCGAGTGCGTATTCCTCCACGGATCTTTGCAGTCTCTTCGGTGCTTCCTCTGTGGGCGCATTTGTGAGTGGGATGAGGGCGGACGATCTGTCGAGACGCTATCCGGAAGACAACCCGAGTGCCCACACTGCGTCGGGGCCACAGTCGCCCGAGAGGAAAGGGGCAAAAGAGCTCTTGGCGTCGGCAAGCTCCGACCTGACATTGTTCTTTATGGCGAAGAGCACCCCAACGCGCATCTGATCGACCCCCTCGTCAAGCATGACCTCGCCCTTTATCCGGATTCCTTGCTGATCCTCGGCACGTCGCTCAAGGTACATGGACTAAAGGTTCTCGTCCGCGAGTTCGCAAAATCGGTACACAGCAAGGGAGGCAAGGTCATATTTGTCAATTTCACCAAGCCGTCGGAGAGCTCTTGGGGTGACATCATTGACTATTGGATCCAGTGGGACTGCGATGCCTGGGTATCGAATCTTCAAGAAAGAGTCCCTTTGTTGTGGCTGCCACCAGGAACCAAGCTTCCGGTGCCTGGCAAGAAGAAACGCGAGAGTACTGGTGAGACCAAGGCTGCAAAGAGGCGGTCTAGTGGCGATGTTGGCAAACCAGTAGACACGAGTGATTCAATCATGCCGGACATGAAAGACACGGACGAGGACCCTCATCATGATCCTCTTGGCCACCTGGAACAGACCTCCAAGACAGCTGCGCCGCGACGACCGCAAGTTATGCGAGAAGATAAGCACAATGCGGCATTCTTGACTTGGCAGATAGCAAGGAACCTTCGAAAGATCACTGGTGACGAGTCACCCTTGGTATCTTTCTCTTCATTACAAAGAGACGCGCGGCTAGCTCTCTTTAGCGGATCGACTCCCTCATCTCCGACACCACTGGTACCTGAGTGCTCTTTGAGAACGCCCCTGCCGGACACGGCAAGAACAGCGGCTTCGCACAGAACCTTGTTGCCGTCGTCAGCATCATGTTCTGTGTTGCCCTCGGCTACCATCCTGTCCCGAACGCCTCTGCCCACTGAACCTCTACCAACACCGGCGACAGCGAGGCGGGCATCGGATACTCATCAAGAAACGAAGGAGGAGCAACCACCAGAGCCTGAGTCGTCCGTGGCTACAAAGAAACGCAGAAGAGACTCACGCCGTACCCATAAGGCGCCGTCTTCGGGTGCTGAAGCGAATGTTTCTGCGAGAGCTTTAAAAAGATAGCAGGCGCCAGAAAGCAAGGCCCCGGTTGAATCTATGTCTCGAAAGAAGATGTTCAACCAGCTGAGCCTGTGGATGGAAACAACGGGCAAGGTCTGGGTTGTAGTTCTGACATTGAGTT
>NW_003315027.1:1138458-1143749 GCF_000150825.1 Verticillium alfalfae VaMs.102
CGCCAGGCCCCGAGGAACAGCTGAAAAGCGAGACTGACGCAGCCCTGCGTTGGGTCAAATGAGAATGGGGTCATAGAGCTTGCATATAGCTCATAGCAGGCACTGGCCAAGCGTGAACCGTCGCCCACATTGCGAATACATGAATTATGACACTACTTTTCCCGATTCTGGTTCCAAAGGGATGCGATTTCTCATTTGTATCTTCGAAGGTCATTTGATAACTCTTCGCTCTACATTTGTACTTGCGCGGGTTCCTAGATGCGCACCCCGTGCTTTGTGTAGGGATAGCATCACTTCAAGTTCCATAGCAGCCAGACGGAAAGGCTCATGGCTCAGCGGTGGATCGCTAATGCGAGAAGATTCGTAGGTGTTGGCACCTGGAGCCAGTACTGGCTACCGTGATAGTAATGCAGCAGGAGATGAACGACGACAAAGGGCATTGAAGGGTTTAAGGCTGGGTAAGCAGCGAATCGTTTGAACGGAGCCAAATAGATTCCTCTTATGCTGCGGGTGAATGCAATTGACAAAAGAAGGGATGAGATGTTACACTGTCGCAGGCACACGACGTGGATCAACTGTGTGCAAGAGTCAGGCTAGTGGCTTGCCCATAACAGCCGACCTGGACATCGGGACTCTGGCGCCCTCCTCTGCTGGACGGGACCGACGAAAGGGACGCCTGTCAGGGCGCTTCAGGGATTCCAGGCCCCTCGATTTGAGACGGCGGAAGGCGACATACGGGGGCCGCGAAGTTTCGCTAGCGAGGGACGCCTCCACTTTCCTAGCGCTGGTACCTGTTAGCTCAGGTACTGTGGTTGGCCTGTCTCGAGATTCCCAACGAGTTGGTTGAGCCGTAGTCTGGCCTCTGCCATCTCCGTGATTCTGAAATTAGCACCTTGTCAAAGCGACCCAGTACTCCGTCTCTCCTCTACGCACTGAGACCAGGCACAGATCTCTTCTTATTGGTCTTGCTGCGTCTTCCGTTGAAGCGCCGATACCGAACCCTGGGTGCTGGTTGTATCGCTGTTAAACCACTGGTCTGGTTCGTCTCGGTCTCGGTAAACGACATTCCAAGGCGCCCCTTTGGCTATGCTCAATCGCAATCAACCTTGGGCATGACGAAAGTGTCTACAACAGAGATGAACTGTGTATTGGTATTGTCTTGGTGTCCAACCATTTGAGGATATCCCAGGTGTCAACCCCATACACTAGAAACGTGACCACTGGGTCGGGCCTCGTTAGTAAACCTTTAGGGATCGCTTGCACCACTGGGCTGAAGCCACGAAGGTGAACCAGGCTGTGAGCGAGAGGACCATCTTGTTGATACTATAGTACCGTTTTGGGCTGTTCGGACTTTGATCTCAAAGAAGGATAACTCCCGGACACGAACACATGGCGTTTGAAACATACAGGCCCAGGCTGAAGCTATCAACAGCATGGGCCCAATCAGAAATGCCGTGGTTCCGGGAACGTGGGTATTCGATTTCCCCCTCTGGGACTCTTTGGCATTATTCTCCGATACAGGCCATGTACATTTGTTTCCTGTGGCAGCGCTAGGCCTGATAGCTGAGGTCTTCGCTCGGAGAGCTGTGACTCTCGAGCCTCCACCACAGTATATGTACGTGTACTTTTTGGCTCTTGACTCGTCGAGCAAGCTCTCGGCTGGCGGGGCAAAACCTAGGACATCTGGCCCGTCCATCTGTGCGACCGCTCTTTCGCGCTACTCTTCGGAAGCTTAAGTTGTCCGGCAAGACCCGCGGCAAACTCGGCATTCGCAATTAATACACATAGCACCAGGATCCAAGGCCCTCAGAACGCATTAATGACTGTATCTGGACGCCTCAGTAAATAGTCCTGACCCTCTAGGGGACGCTTTACCTAGAAGGGCCCTGCTTGGCTTTCATCAAATCACTGGCAATTGTTTTTGCGCCCGTCCCTCATCCCACATCGTTCCATTCGCTGCCTCGCCAATGATCCTTATTTGCATGATACCAGGACCCGGCTGGCGTCATCCAGAAACCCGGCCAGTCTCTTTGTGACCGTGCACCCCCGTCCTCGACATCTTCTGGGCGTGCTTTAGACACACCTGTGGAATACGACCCATGGGATTGGAAGAAAGCTGCGGTGTACGGGGACAGCGTCTGATGCTAATGCAGGCTGGTTCCGACAGGCTCTTCTTCATCCAGTAGGCCTATGCCACGGTATTAAGTTTAGCGTGGGCCCACGGGTTGCGCCTTTGCTGCTAGGGAGGCTTGAAGCCATTGCCGGGATGATCACCGTCCGAGACGGTGGGAACAGCTACATGTACATCTCTTGACAAGACCAAGCAGACTCCCTCTTATAACGTGTGCCCTGTCATTATCGCCTCCCCGGCTCAACCTCCGATTTCTGCTCTCGTTCCCTAGCCCTCCTCGATCTCTTGTGAGCACTCGTCCTGCATCTGGCAGTCTCCTGACGTGGTGGGAAAAGCCACTTCACATACTAGGCATCAACGAACGTGGGCCACCGCCACAAGCTTCCGAGCAGTCATAGCATAAGAAGCCGTCGTAGGGCCGGCCGTCAGGAAGGACGTCGCCGGCGACACCCTGCATTTTGTTTTGACATTTTCCATCAGCGGAACCTATTTTCCATTACCGAACCGCACACCCGTACACCCTTAATCCTTTTTCAAGCCCATTTTGGGGCCTTTTCCCGTCAACCGAAGGCTTAAAGCTCGAACTTTGCCGCCCTGGCTCCGAAGGTCGTTTGACGTTACATCCGAAGATCCCTCCAGCTTTGGTCAGCTGTGTACGCCAAAGAGTCGTCTTCTTGCTACTCTGTCTTCACTGGTATTTAGACAAGAATGGATGCCCACAACACTTACGTTTGAATCGTTTTCGAAAAAGCCCCAAATTACTTGGCCTCTCATCATCCAAATCAAGTAACTCAGTACCCATCCGGCTCCGGACCCACGGCAAACAAGCACAGCTGCAAGCAGCCATCCCCGGCTACGACAGCAGTCAGCAGACATGGGGCCAGCCACGACTTCGTCATCACCCGCTGACGAGCCGGGGTTGCTCAGCCGCCTCATTCGTCGCGCTTCGATGCGGCGGAGTAACGGTAGCATGGCTGCCATTAATAACTTCGAGGATGCTTCTGCAGCTGCAGCAGGAAGAGGTACTCCGCCTACGAACACGGGTCCGACGCCTGGCGGCGCCAGCGAGGTCCAGGGCGCTGCACCTAGCAGACGAGCGGATGATGTCTTTGCACTGCGGCCTGTTAACATAGGGAGAAGCAAGCTTCATAAGATTAACGAGGGCCCGGCTGCGTCGCCCTTGTCCGCCCAAAAGACGCTCCTCTTCCAGCTCCCGTCGTTGTAGGCGACGGCCTTACCCCGCGAAAGAAGTCCATGTTTCGCCCTCAGTCCCTGCTGCTGACCAAACCGACTGCTACTCCTGCGGCCACCAACATGGCACTGTCCTCAACCATGCAATCGACGAAGCTGCGATCCAAACCCAGCTTTCGAAATCGCTTCTGGGCCGCCTCATCATCCAATGACTTTGGCAACGACAATGACAACAAGGAAAATGTCGCCGCCGCAAAGCCAACGACGCCACGCACGGCCTACGTGCCCCGCCACGCGGCCTCTGACTTCTCCGAAACGACGGCAGCTAACCGTCGTCACCGCCGAGCCGTGTCGCACGACAGTGCCGTGGGGTCAACAGCACAGGCGTCGATGCCCGTTCTAGTTGAACATACACCGATGCCGGCCCTCACCGAGAGAACAGACGACGAGACGAATCGACAGCAACAGGATGTCAAGTGTATCGATGCGCGGAGGCGGAGTCACGGCGCGCAATGCGAAGCAATGGCGCACCGCGGCGCGAGTTTCCATGCGAGGGCCGCGGCGGACACGTTCGTTTATTCAAGCCACCAAAACCAACCCGACAAGCAACATCACCAACATCAACATTCCTTCGAGAAGCGCGAGAATGAAAATCCGTTCCTCGATGCGTCGGAAAAGGTGCGGGCCGGGCCAGCCTCACAGCCGTTTAATGTAATCAAGGAGGGGGAAGACACTTTCACTGACTACGACCGCTTTGTAGCGAGGGCGCACGCCGAGGAGATGGCCATGCGCGTCAATGCCGTGCGGCGCAATTGGCGTGAGAGCAAGCGGGACAGCGCTTGCTACTCTGGCAAGAGGGATAGCGCGCGCACGAGCGACGAGGAAAGTAGCAGCAGCTTGGCTGACGATGCCGCCGTCGCCAAGAGTCCCGAGATCGTACATCCGATTGCTGGGCCGGGCTTGAGGCGGCAGAGCAGTACCGTTGCACAGAGGATTTCCCAGTACATCAGGCCACCGAGAGAAGAGGCTGTGGTGAGGGTAGAGAGACCTGCGGGTCGAATGGGAACTGTGCGGGAAGATTGATGGACGGCGTGTGCATGGGTGCGTGTTTTTCTTGTTTTTCCAGCCGGCGTTGGAGGTGCATATACCATGACTCTCGTGTCAGAGCTTGGGAGCTCACTACCTTTTGATTTGTACATATTGAGAGTCAAGCCTAATTTGTTCTAACTTACGTTCGTTGCTTTATTCAACCTGGCTGACATCCTCCCAGTGATGCGACGATCTCCCTATCCATGTATCATGTTCGAGTGTTTGGTCATCAATGTGAATCCTGGGCAAGACAATGGTCTATATGACTACCGCCCGGATGGGCCGAAGCGGGCCAGCCATATCGCCTTCTAGATCCGGGAAGATGGGTGTCGATCGGAGACGCCTGTTACTTATGTTCGGATGTGAGTTGAACTGATCATATTTTTTCGGTCACATTTGTCGACTGTGTCTTCGGGCAATAAAATCGTAAAGTCTAAGGATGAGCTGAGCGACTGTCATCATCTACCGACAGCAGTCTCAACTTGACGGTCGACAACTGCTGAAATGATACAGACTCGACAGACAAAATGGATATGAAAACATTGTCACGTCAATTCGAATGGCGATGTTGCCATTTTCCCCTCTTTCTCCAAGGGTATATCCGATAAGTAACAGCAATCAACGCTATTCCTTCTTCTCATCCTTCACTGGGGTATCGTTTTCTCTCATTCTCTCCACACGGCGTCCTCTACTTGCCCCCCGGCCAGGACTCATTGAGCCGTCACCCGATCTCTCCATGTGACGGCCCCTCGTGGGACTCAAGGGCGTATCGTACCTGACCCGCCGCGTCTCAATCTCCGGCACCGAGGAGCGGATCCCAGCGTCAGCCTTTTGTTCCGCCTCCTCTGCGGCTCCGGCAGCTTAATCATGGGCTCCGAGG
>NW_003315027.1:1143849-1153393 GCF_000150825.1 Verticillium alfalfae VaMs.102
GTTCTGATTTTCTCCGCTCACCTTCCTCGTCACTTCCACCGGGACCCCTCGAAGGGCCCTTGACGCGGCCCTGCTCCTGGTCCGCTCACTGGCCGCGCGGCTCACGGCCCTCGAGTGTCTTCGGCTTGCCCAGCGGCTTCCGGCCCCACCCTCTTCCATGGTGATGGCGTCGCTGTCCCACCCCTCAAAGAGATCGCATGTCTGTAGGCCCCAGCGCTGGTCGTCGCTTATGGATTGGCCATGGCGCTTCAGCAGCAGACCGACGACGACAGGGCCGACAATGGTACTCAAGACGGTGGCCCACGTGGCTACGATGAAGGCGTCCTCAGAGAGATATGGTGTCTCATTGAGGCCGATCTGGATGATGAGCAGGCCGATCTCGCCGCGGGCGACCATGGCGACACCGAGGAGCATGGCGGGCTTCCAGGTCGAGGAGGCGAGCTCACGGGGGCGGAGCATGGGCTTCTCGGTCACAAAGTCGCGGATGGGAACAATAGCGCCGACGACGAGCTTGCCGGCGAGCATGAGGAGTGTGAAGACGACCCCGCGCCAGATAGCCTCGCCTGTCCAGAGCTTCTTGAAGGGGATGGCGAAGCCGATGCTCGCGAAGAACATGGGCTGGAGGATGTATGTCTGTGCGCCGAGAAAGTACTTTTCAAACGTGTGAACAAAGGTCGGCGTTTTGTCGGGGTCCGACTCGCCATGTTCACGGTCAAAGACCATGAAGGGTCCGTCTGGATGGATGCATGGCAGGGCGCTGAGGAAAGTGCCGGCTAGGAAGGATCCGTAGAGGGCTGAGGCGCCGGCGAAGCCTGCGATGCTGACAAAGGTACAGAGCATGACGACCATGAGGAAAATGTTGGAGGTATGCTTATATCGCGCGAAGATGTCCTCGATATACCAGCGGAATATGGGTCCGGCGACAAACTTGGCGACGAGCGGGGTCAGGATGCCGAGGAGGGCACTCGCGAGGATCGGCCTGCCAATGAGCCAGCCGAGATTGACGTCGTCGCCTCCGTCTGCCACGGAACCCAGGTTGTGGATGACGCTGGCCATGATGAGGCCTGTCACGTCGCTGACGACAGCTGCGCTGATGAGTACCGTTCCGACCTTCGTCTTGGCAAAATCGATGCCTTTGGGGGCGCTGCCGATCACCACAAAAGTCGTGCCGAGCGATGTCACAGAGAGGGCGGCGCCGAATGATGAAGGTCTCGACAGCGCCGTAGCCGAACCCGATGTGAAGAAGAGCAAAGCACAGCCCTATTGGGATGAGGATGCCAATGGGCGGCTGCGCAAAAGCTGAGGAAGAAGTTGGCCTTGAGAAGGCCGAGATGAACGGTCAGGCCGCCTGTGATGTCAGCCAGATCAGTCACCGCATGGCAGCTCCGTCAAGGGTGATGTACCTTCAAAAATGATCAGAATGAGCCCGATGTATCCCAGGCTCACGAAAGTCTCCTGCCACTCAAGGGGCATAACGTTGCCGATGGGCATGCCATATAGCAGACCGACGATCATTTGGCCAATGAGGCCGGCCTTGAAAATTTTGTCGGATATCCATTCTGCGAGGGCGAGGAAAAAGAAGAAAGAGATAATGATAAGTATCTGTTGAACCTGAGGCTCATGGTATTCGAGAAAGCCCGCAGCAGCAGCAGCGTCGGCGTCGCCAGCCATCACACAGATGCCGTGACGTCAATAGCCTCGTTTCTGTTTGCCTGATGAATCGATGGAACAAGGTCGCGGAGTAGTGGTAGGACTCGGTCTGGTCTTTCAGTCTGCACAGACTACGAAGAACAGTTCTGGGTCGAGGGGACACGCAAACTAAATAAGACAACCCGCCAGAAGTCATGTACTCCCTGTATTATGAAGTAATAGTCCGTAGCGTCCCAGTCCCATGGTCTTGTCCCCGGCTGGCTTCGGGCAGGACCCGTGTAATGATGCCAAGGTGGCCGTGACCCCAGAAATGTGGACGTTGACAGGCTCTTCCCACCCAATTTCAGCTACAGCCCTTGAATGCTTTTTGCACCCTGGGTCCCTGGGACGGGAGCCGTGCCGGACCAGGGTGTCTTCACGTTGCGGGCGGGAAGGCTCGCCACGGACGACTGGGCGATAATGAGCTATGATATCAGGGCGTCTGGGCGGAACTTCGCCTCAACGCCGAGACATGGGGCGGGAGCACTAGAACGGTGCCAACATTGCACATGCTGCATGGTAATTTGTCCCGATTGGTGCAGAGTGGAAAACACTACGCTTTCGCGCGGTACTTCAGGCCAGTCGATGGGTTCCCAAGAGATTCTATGGTCCCCCCTTGACGCGTCATTGGAAGCAAACAAGCATGAGGCCATCAAGCGATCTGAGCCTTGAGATGGACGCCTGCTGTAGAGTTGAGAATGAGGACGCCCCGAAACAAGGAGACAATGGTGCACCGTCATTCAGTGTTTCTTAGAACGCCAAGTGAAAGAGAGAGTGTGGCCTGTGACGATGAGATGTGACAGAGGTGAGAAATGCAAGACAAGTACTTACGCTTGGTCAGAATTGACAGCGGGTAGGATGTGTAGCCTAGGACAGGTCTCTGGTTTCAGTCCAACGTGCTGCGTTGTAAGACTCCAGCTGGTCTTTGACGCACAGACCCAAAGACAAGCAGTGAGTACAAGCACAAGCACAGGCAAGCCAGGGCACCCTGACGGCGAACCATGTGCTGTCAAGGTCCCAATCTCGCGGGCTCCGTGGCCTGGTGCTGGTGTAGCATTCCCGCTGATGAGACATGACCAGATACGGGAAGATTGGGCAGCCCCCTCTCCTTTGCAAGGAGCCGCACTGACGGCGCCCCCTTCCCGGGGGACATGGGTCTTGATCCGGCAACGAAGAAAGAACATTATTTTGATGCCATGATAGAGACGCAAGCTCGCGACACCTGGTCTCGTGGTGCCGGGGACAAAGGCCAATGGACGAGCAACTTGACATGTTCAACGAGTCGGATGGGGGGATTGGTATCACATTAGCCTGATACAATGTAGATAGTGGTCCAGTGCTGAAGGTGAGACAGAGATGCGTCGGAAAGGGTTCAGCTGCCAGAAAGAAATGAATTGAATAGCTTCCTGATTACATTCACCGCCGAGTCGAGAGGCGGTCTGTTGTTTGTGTGTAGTGATGGATATCACGATGCCATTCATTGGTGTTGATGGTGTCTGTCGAGATAGGCGGCTGATGAGCCTGTCAAGCACGAACAGAGCCCCAAGCTACAGGGGATCTGGGGATCTTGACCAGGCTTCTGGTCGGGCCCCTCCACTTCACGCTGATTGACGTGATTCAGCCGATAGAGATGCTGACCTAATCAGCCACAAGGCAGCCAGCCAATGCGACGCTTTTCTGCTACTCTCGAATTCGAGGTGGATCCCCCCTTTGCCATGAACGGCGAAAAAAGTACACATCTTCCTCTCCCGATCTCCACACAAGGCCTGGTCGCTCCACCACACATTGGACCCTCGCCTTCGACGAGCTTCTGTTCCGTGCCGCCCGTCAACAGGCCACGATACGACTTGTCTCCTGAACCTCAACGGACCACGGAGCCGACACTCTGCGACTGCAACCCGCGTATTCCCCCGAAGACGCCGATGCAGTGACGAGCCGAATCACCCGCATTCGACGAAACACCTCATAGATTTCGTCGCGATCCTTTTTTTCTTTTCCCTTGACGCTCCTCCTTGCGCGACCGGCAACCGTCAGGGCATCATTGCCCACCATGGCGCCCCTTGTCGATAACTCCCAAATCAAGGCGGCGGAGCTGTGGAAGCCGCTGCCTCTGTATCTCCACGCCTACATCTGGCCCTTCGCCGTCGTCTGGCCCGTCTTCCTGCGCTACTACCTGACCACCGACCTGTACGACAAGTACATTTCCTCCGAGGAATGGACTTTTGTCTGGATCGCCACCATCACCACCCTGCAGTCTCTCGTCTGGCTCTGCACCCACTGGAGCGTCAACCTTCAGACTCTCTTCACGGCCACCCGCGCCAAGACCATTGAAGATGCCGAGCTCATCAAGGTCCTGCC
Source organism: Verticillium alfalfae VaMs.102 (assembly GCF_000150825.1). Classification (NCBI taxonomy): domain Eukaryota; kingdom Fungi; phylum Ascomycota; class Sordariomycetes; order Glomerellales; family Plectosphaerellaceae; genus Verticillium; species Verticillium alfalfae. Next base: position 1,147,897 of record NW_003315027.1, read on the forward strand.
CGTCGCCAACGCTGGATCGCCCGAAGTTTGCACCATTGTGCGCGACACTGTAGGTTGCTCCTCCTCCCTTCCTCCCAGCTTGCTGCTTGCTGGCCTTCCACCTTGAGCCTCGAGCATGTGCTGACCCCTTCTTCTAGACCAACGGCCGTACGAACACGTCGTTCCTCTTCCAGAAGCGCCGATTCCTCTACGTCCCCGAAGATAAGACGTTCCGCACTCTGGTATATGCCATCGACGCTGAGCCAAAGCCTAGCATCGCCCAGTTCCAAAAGTCGAAGGGCATCGCCACCCAGGCCGAGCTCACCCGCATTCAGGAGCACTATGGACCCAACACGTTCGACATCCCCGTTCCCACCTTCAGTGAGCTCTTCAAGGAGCACGCCGTCGCCCCCTTCTTCGTTTTCCAAATCTTCTGTGTCGGCCTGTGGATGCTCGATGAATACTGGTACTACTCGCTGTTCACCCTCTTCATGCTCGTCGCCTTTGAGAGCACCGTCGTCTGGCAGCGCCAGCGGACCCTCATGGAGTTCCGTAGCATGAGCATCAAGCCCTACGAGATCTACGTCTACCGCCTCGGCAAGTGGACCGAGATTATGAGCGACCAGCTTCTGCCCGGCGATCTTGCCTCTGCCGGCCGTACCAAGGAGGACGGTGGCGTTGCTTGCGACATGCTCCTCGTTGAGGGCACTGCCATTGTCAACGAGGCCATGCTGTCTGGTGAGAGCACCCCGCTTCTCAAGGACTCCATCCAGCTGCGGCCCCAGGATGCCGCCATCGAGCCCGAAGGACTCGACAAAAATGCCTTCCTCTGGGGCGGCACCAAGGTCCTCCAGATCACCCACGGTAACCCCGACGAGGTCAAGCCCAGGCTGATCTCCGGCGTCCCTCCCCCTCCTGATAATGGGGCCATGGCCATTGTGCAAAAGACTGGCTTTGAGACCTCGCAGGGCAGCCTCGTCCGCACCATGATCTACTCGACCGAGCGCGTCTCCGCCAACAACGTGGAGGCCCTCTTCTTCATTCTCTTCCTCCTGATCTTCGCCATTGCCGCTTCTTGGTATGTCTGGGACGAGGGTGTCCGCAAGGATCGCAAGCGCTCCAAGCTTCTGCTCGACTGTGTCTTGATCGTCACCAGCGTCGTGCCCCCCGAACTTCCTATGGAGCTCAGTCTTGCCGTCAACACCAGCCTTGCCGCCCTGGCCAAGCTTGCCATCTTCTGCACCGAGCCCTTCCGCATCCCCTTTGCTGGACGCATTGACGTTGCTTGTTTCGACAAGACGGGTACTTTGACTGGTGAGGACCTTGTTGTTGAGGGTATCGCCGGCCTCGGTCTTGTCGGACACACTGGCGCTGATACTCCTCGGGAGTCTGACGGTGCCCACTCTCACATGACCGCTGTCAAGGATATCGGCCTCGAGACGACCCTGGTTCTGGCTTCTGCCCATGCTCTCGTCAAGCTCGACGAGGGCGAGATTGTTGGTGACCCCATGGAGAAGGCCACTCTCACCTCGATTGGTTGGACTATTGGCAAGAACGATGTGCTTCTGGCGAAGCCCGCCACCGTGGCCACTACTGGTATCAGCGGCAACGTTCAGGTGAAGCGTCGTTTCCAGTTCTCGTCCGCTCTCAAGCGCCAGAGCTCCGTTGCGACCATTAGCGGCATTGACAACAACACTGGAAACAAGCTCCGTGGCACTTTTGTTGGTGTCAAGGGTGCGCCCGAGACCATCATGAAGAGGCTCACGACTGTCCCCGCTGATTACGAAGAAACCTACAAGTACTTTACCCGTCGCGGATCCCGTGTCCTCGCGCTTGCCTACAAGCAGCTGAGTACGGAGGGCGAACTGAGCAGTGGCAAGATCAACGACCTCAAGCGTGAGCAGGTCGAGTGCGGCCTTACTTTTGCCGGCTTCCTCGTCCTGTCCTGCCCTCTCAAGGAAGATGCCAAAGAAGCCGTTCAGATGCTCAACGAGAGCAGCCACCGTGTCGTCATGATCACCGGAGACAATCCTCTCACCGCCGTCTATGTCGCTCGCGATGTCGAGATTGTGGACCGTGACGTCCTCATCCTCGACGCTCCTGAGGACAACGACGATGGCGACAAGCTCGTCTGGAGAAGTGTGGACGACAAGATCAGCATCCCCGTGGACCCTACCAAACCCATCGACCCCGAAATTATCAAGACCAAGGATCTCTGTGTTACCGGTTACGCTCTCGCCAAGTTCAAGGGCCAGCAGGCCTGGTTCTCCATCCTCCGTCACACCTGGGTCTACGCTCGTGTGTCGCCCAAGCAGAAGGAGGACATCCTTCTCGGTCTCAAGGAGATGGGCTACTACACTCTGATGGCTGGCGATGGCACGAACGACGTCGGTGCTCTCAAGCAGGCCCACATTGGTGTCGCCCTTCTCAACGGTACCCAGGAGGACCTTGTTCGTATTGCTGAGCACTCTCGCAATACTAGGATGAAAGACATCTACCAGAAGCAAGTAGAGATGATGAAGCGCTTCAACCAGCCTGCCCCCCCCGTCCCTGTCCTGATCGCCCACATGTACCCTCCGGGTCCTAGCAACCCCAACTTCAATAAGGCTGTCGAACGTGAGGCCCAAAAGAAGAAGGTTTCACCTGAAGAGTACGTCAAGGCTCAAGGATACGACGTCGAGACCATCACTTCGCCCGCCGCTCAGCAGCTCATCAACTCTGACCCTAAGAACCGCAATGCCCAAGCCCAGAAGAAGGCCGCCAACCTCGCCGACAGGATGACCACCAGCCTCATGGAGAATGAGCTCGACGACAACGAACCCCCGACTCTAAAGCTCGGCGACGCTTCTGTTGCTGCGCCCTTCACGAGTAAGCTCCGCAACGTCATTGCCGTCCCCAACATTATTCGCCAGGGCCGTTGCACACTTGTCGCCACCATTCAGATGTACAAGATTCTCGCCCTGAACTGTTTGATCACCGCCTACAGTCTCAGTGTCCTCTACCTCGAGGGTATCAAGTTTGGTGACGGGCAGTACACCATCAGCGGCGTTCTCATGAGCGTCTGCTTCCTGTCCCTGTCCCGTGCCCGTGTTGTCGAGGGTCTGTCCAAGGAGCGCCCTCAGCCCAACATCTTCAACTTTTATATTATTGGCTCGATTCTCGGCCAATTCGCCATCCACATTGTGACTCTCATCTACGTTGCCCGTCTGTGCGACCGTCTTGAGCCGTAAGTTTCTCACTATATTTTGGGTGACTTCAGTTGAACCATGCTAACCTAATTGTCAGTCGCTCCGACAACGTCGACCTCGAGGCTGAGTTCTCGCCCAGCCTGCTTAACAGTGCCGTCTACCTCCTGCAGCTCATCCAGCAGATCAGCACCTTCGCCATCAACTATCAGGGCCGTCCCTTCCGTGAGTCCCTCTCCGAGAACCGCGGCATGTTCTGGGGCATCCTCGGCGTCTCGGCCCTCGCCTTCTCTTGCGCCATGGAGCTCGCGCCCGAGATCAACGAGCAGATGAAGCTTGTACCCTTCACCGACGAGTTCAAGACTACCATGACGTCCGTCATGGTGTTTGACTACGCGGCCTGCTGGACTATCGAGGTTGTCCTGAAACGCCTCTTCTCCGACTTCCGCCCCCGTGACATTGCGGACCGCCGGCCCGACCAGCTCGAGCGCGAAAGGGTGCGCAAGGCCGAGGCTACCCAGAAGCTCATCGCCGAGCAGGAGAAGGCTGAGGAGGAGAAGATTGCTGCGCTCGAGAAGCAGATTGCCGACAGGCGGCAGCAGGTGGCCAATTGGCGTCGCGGTGGCCCGGCGCAGTAGACACATGTACATGTGCGCCCCCTCCCTGGAGATGATGAGTGAGGGCATCACTGCCTGATGTTCTCCCTCCAGCCGTGTATAGACCTTTTTTCTCTAGATGTTGTTAGTAGACATGCATGGCATTCTAATTGATCTATCCCGCTTGTTTAATCCCATGGTTTCGAAGTGATGTTTGACCATGTCATCTCTAACATCAAAAGCCGTCTTCATCAAGATCAAATATCACGAACGGGGCGAAAAGCAGGGACAGAGGATAGGGTACGAAGCATGTTAGACTATGGTACAGCGAGCAGACCCGAAGTCGAGCTCAAGAGAAGAAAGGGAGAAGCAGAGCCGTTCAAGGCGATTTCGCCCCCTTGCCACTATTTTTCTCTCCCTCCCTAGACATGACCATCCAGCTCTTGGAATGGCGGCCGCGGGACGGGAGCAAGATCGATTTGCTTCGAATCAGCAGGTTTCGCACCGTTCGTCATTCCCGATCCGTCCGTATATCATTATGACCATCACCATCTTACACTCAGCACCAACAGCAGCCCCTCCCCCTTTTGCCGGCCCTCACTCACGAGGATAAAGAGGAGAGAAGACGAGAAGGGGCAAGGGGAGAGGGAGCGAGACGCTTATTTGGGGGGGTTAGAAGCGACAAAGGCGACACCCTTGGCGATGTTCTTCTTGAGGTCGCCGAAGCAGGCCTCGAGGAGGCGCTCCTCGACGGCGTCGACGGAGCCGACGGGGTGGATCTTCTCGACACCGTTGGGGCCGAGCTCGACCTTGGAGGAGAAGAAGTCAATGCCCTGGTCCTTGTAAAGGGGCGAGTCGACAAAGGTGGGCTCGACAATGCCCTTCTCGCCCTGGGAGGCGCGGAGCAGGGACTCGGCCATGCGGGCACCGGCCATGGCCATGGAGAGGGTGGCGGAACCGGCACCGTCCTTGGCCTTGACGACCTCGTCACCGCCGAACTGAACGCGGTTGATAAGGGCCTCGTTGGAGGACAGGTCGGGGTGGTTGGACTGGCTGAAGAGGGGGACAATGGTGACACCGGAGTGGCCGCCGACGACGGTGATGTCCTCGTCCTTGGGGTCGGTGCCCTTGATCTCGGAGACGAAGCGCGAGGCACGGACAACGTCGAGGGTGGTGACACCGAAGAGGCGCTTGGGGTTGTAGACGCCAGCCTTCTTGTAGACCTCGGCGCAGATGGGGACAGTCGAGTTGACGGGGTTGGCGATGATGAGGAGGTTAGCCTCGGGAGCCGAGTCGGCGGCGGCCTTGGCGAGGTCGCGAACGATGGAGGCGTTGGTGTTGAAGAGGTCATCACGGGTCATGCCGGGCTTGCGGGGGACACCGGCGGGGATGAGGACAACGTCAGCACCCTTGAGGGCGGCGGCGAGACCGGCGGGGGTGGCCTCGTAGCCGGTCACCTTAGACTTGGTGTTGACGTGGGAGATGTCGGCAGCGACACCTGCATTGGTTTGGCTCGTCAGTCATTTGTGCATGTAGGCATGGTGACACGACAGGAGTTCGTACCGGGACCGCCGCGAATGTCATAGAGGGCGAGCTCAGTGACACGGGGGTTGAGCTTCAGGAGCAGAGAGAGAGGCTGGCCGATGCCGCCGGCAGCGCCGAGAACGGTGACCTTGGAGAGCTGCGGCGGATCTTGTCAGCATGTGTTGCCTTCAGAGACCGAGAATCCCACCCACA
>NW_003315027.1:1153493-1167235 GCF_000150825.1 Verticillium alfalfae VaMs.102
GAGTTGCAGCTTCGCAGCTGGACAGCTCTCGGCTCCGAGCGAATGAAGGGGACAGGGAGGAAGACGTACGTCACGGGCGGTAGCCGAGAACATGCGGCGCTGGATCCTGGGGGCGAACATTGTGAGTGAAGGGGCTGCTGAAGACGGCCCTGGAGAATGTGCTGATGACGGACGGGTTGGGTATAGAAGTGATGGAAGGATGTAGAGCGCGAAATAATAAGGACGAGGAAGGGGGATGGTGTGCCGTGAAAAAAGATGGGCGCCGACATGGTATGTCTGGCAGCCATTCGTCGCTGTGGTTCGTTGAGCTGGGAAGGCCACTAGCGCTACCCAAAGTAGAATAGCGCCATCTCACTCGTTGGCCTTCCCATTGTATCCGGTTGATTCCGGGGGAGGGTCGGCGAAATGTCGGGTTGCCTGGAGTGCCCGTCGTCCGACAAAGCCCAAGCTTGACTATTGACGAGGGGGGGGGGGCTTGGCCGGCTGAGTCTGTCGGTGACGTGGGGTTGTGGCCCTGTGCATCACAATGAATCACTGAAGCTTGCCTAGCTCGTCTAAACGCGAGGGACCTACCTATTGATAGAAAACCAAGCACCTCGCCGTGATCAACCGTCCACCACCAGCTAAAACCGACCAGCGGATCATCATGTCGCTCGTGCAGCTACAGCGACTGCTACCGCTGCCGGAAGAGGAATTGAAGCAGATCCTTGACTATGGCGCGACATTATCCAAGTCCGAGGCCGCTGAGCATTTCGGTAACCTGTTGGGCGACTCCCCGCAAGCCATAGAATTCATCTCTTCGTTCAACTCGCGACGCAAAGACACCAAACCCGTGCCAGCCCCAAATTACACACCAGAAGCAAGCTCTGCGAACAACAGCGATGCGCCAAACGATGGTGTCCCCAGGCCGAGGCGAGGGCAGAAGAAGAAGAAGCCGGCCTTGCACACCCCTCCTCCCCGACAAGTCGACGCCTTGCCCACGCCTGGTCTCAGCTACAGCAAGAAGAGTCAGCAAGAAGACTACATTGGCAAGCGACCGAGTCCCGCGCCCGCTGCGGCAGCCAGCTCCTCGGCATCCAAGCCTCCCGCGAAGGGGGCGACACCCGCTCCTGCTCCTGCCCCTGCCCCTCCGGCGCAGAGAACAGCCGCCGGCTACCTTATATCAGAGGGCCCGCAAAAGGCGAAGGCCAAGTCCAACCCTGTGAGCCGCTCGTCGACACCCAAACCCGGCGCGACGACCAAGGTGTCCATCGCTGGCGGCACGCCTATGGCTGGTGCCTCGACCGCCCTCAACGACCTCGATGCTGCCATCAGAACGCTTGAGATGACGACAAACCCCACACTACAGGACAACGTCAACGCCCGTCGGTGCAACTGTGTTGGTGCACGCCATGGCGTCCAGGCGGCAGCTCCAAACTGTCTGTCCTGCGGCAAAGTCATCTGCCTTAAGGAGGGACTTGGTCCATGTACTTTCTGTGGAGCGCCGCTCCTCAGCTCTGCAGACGTTCAGGCCATGGTCCAAGAACTCAAGCTTGAGAGAGGTCGGGAGAAGATGGCAGCCGATAGGGAAATTCACAAACGTGCCGAAGTCAGCAAGAAACCGGCCCCTTTCAGTCAGTTTAAAACAAGCAGCAGCAGCAACAGCCCTGCCGATAATTCGCAGTTGTCCGAGGCGGAAGCTAGGGCCAAGGCACATAGAGACAAGCTATTGAACTTTCAGGCTCAGAACCCGCAGCGGACAACGGTGCGCGACGAGGCGGCAGACTTTGACGTTTCTGGGGCTGTGGCCGGGACGGGGGGCAACATGTGGTCGACGCCAGAGGAGCGGGCGAAGGAGCTAAAGCGGCAGCAGAAGATTCTTCGCGAGATGGAGTGGAATGCCCGTCCCGAGTACGAAAAGCGACGTCAAATCGTCAGTATCGATCTTGTGGGCGGACGGGTTGTGAAGAAGATGGCGGCTGTCGAGCGGCCGCCGTCACCAGAGCAGGAAGAGGATGACTACCAAAGGGACCAGGAGAACTATACACCACAGCCTCAAGGTGGCGGGGGTGCTTTTAGCCGCAACCCCCTCCTAGGCCACATGATTAAGCCCGTTTACGAGCCGAAAGGAAAGGCAGCGGAGCTTCAAGGCCGGCGGGATCGCAAGACGCAGTGGCGGCGGGTGCAAGATGACCTTCGGGATAACGAGGCTGTGATATTAGATGGAGGCGCGCATGGACACGCATCGACAGCGGATGAGCCGGCATGCGGGTGAGTTGAAGGCTTTGATGCCCCATTAATACCAGCATCTGAATATGACAGTGACGTGAGGTGAATCATTCTCAGCAAAGCGAAGCTGATGAACGTGGTGTTTCAGACAAAACCTCGTCGCTGGGAGAGTGTGCTCCAAGTTGACAAAACACGACTTGACCAATCATTAGAGCGATTGCCGCGGCAAAAGCAAACAAGATTTGGTGCACGTGACTTCGTGTCGTCCTGATCCCAGCACCCGCAGCACGCCATCTGTAGAAGGACAAGTGGGCCGCGAGTCAGGGACGGATGCGAAGGCGGCATAAGCGAGTCGGCCATTTGCAACACCTTGAAGGTCTTTGGTCTGGGTTCAAATTATAGGACGTAGGAGTGACCGAGGCTATGAAAAGGCAAGACAAACAGAGCGATGCTTCCACTGATGCCAGGGAATTGAGAAACAATGAAGGTAATAGGACTGAGGTTGTGGCCATTGGTACTTGCCAAGTTCTCGTGACTCGTTTCGGCCACGCCTGCCCCAGAAGGTCAGGCGTCAAGTTAGCCCCTGCACTGGTCTTGGTCCTCGGGCGGAGAACCCCCAGTGGCAGGCCGCGGTTCGCTGTGTTTGGTCGCTCCAGTGGACCTTGCCAGCCGGTCGCGGGCAGGCACACCCTGACACCCCCAAAGCACCAGCCGGTCGACGCAGTGTGCTGCACCCCCCTCAGGCCCGCTCCTGCCTACAGCTGTCTGGCTGGTGTGCTGCGCAGCGAAAAACGCGTCCGCTGAAGAGTGAGGGGAGGCACACCGCGTTAATCGCTTGCGCCTTCCCCCTTCCCACCTGGATCCGGCTCACACTCAGCGTCTGGACTCACCCAGTGTCTGGACTGGAGCCCACCGCCGCTTCCAATCCAGCTATTCCCTCCTCGTCGTTGTCGTTCTCGTTCAGGCTTACCTTGACGTCCTCATCCGTCCCTTCCTCCTCATCAATTCTACGTTCCCAATTCACCCACCTCATCCCCGACAGGACAGGCGTCAACCTACAGGCCGCGTCACAGCACGCTCGCCTTTCATCTTTCGCCCTCCCGCTCCGGTCATGATCGTACATCCAAGCCCGTCATCCTGACCTCCACCTCACCCGTCTCGGCTCAAACCGCCTCGCCTGGGACGTACACGTACGCGTTTGCCAGGCTTCCACATTTGTACCTTGGACAGCAGCACATCGCAGCCGGTTCACCATCTTCCCATCGCCATCTGAGACACACTCGCAAATACCGCGACCCATCAACGTCAGTCCCAGCATACCCGTACTCGCATGCAAAGTACGACGACCAGCGTTATGGACGCAGTAACCCGGCCGCATCAGCTGGGCCATGCACATACGGGTACAGGCACTACCACTCATGATGCCAACGCCTCCTACGGCCGCTCCCAAATAGGCCACGCCGGTTCTGGCCACGACGGGAGGTTACTGTCGGATAATCTGCATCGATACGCCTCTTCCACCTCGGCGCCCGACGCGCCTGCTGCGGCACCACCCACCCGAGACGCGCCATCACGAAATCCCGCTGTCGCTACCCACCTCGCGCAGCCACCACAACCACACGGTGCCGTCGATGCTCTCCATACCCTCGCACATCTCTCGGACGCTGCCGCCGCCGCTGCCGCACGACGACCACACGCTCCGCCTCATCAATTGACACCCGACGATACGTCCCAAGACACGACACTGACCATCGAGTCGGACAACGTCTTTACCCCGCCTACCAGCCAACCGAGCCAACCCAGCCAGGGCGACGTCCCCAAAAGCCACATGAGCGGACAATCGTCGAGCCAGGAGTCCCAGCTTCTCCAGCTCTCTCGATTGCTGCTGCACAGGACAAAATGTACAACCCCGAGGCGACTTCTCTATCGCGCAAGAGGACAGCCGACGCGGCAGTCAAGGACACCACCGTGTCGCCCGTGCGCGGCGGTCACTCCAGAAACACGAGTGCAGTCTCTTTAGCGTCGACGACGACAAGCACTATTGGCGATGTAAGTTCACGTACAATCTACGCTATGGGAAATTGCTAACCATGTGCAGCTATCGAGCGACCTCAAGACGCGTCTCTCGTACGCCATGGTGAAGTTGAATCACGGCTGGCAGTCACATTCTATCGACGAGGTCGAGTCGATGGCTTCACAAGCCGCTTCACCCACATCCAGTCATTCGACACTGCACGGCCGCTACGAGAACTCGGCTAGCCCTCGAACCGCCATGCTGGCTGCAGCCCGAAGTGGTCCTCACAGCGCGACGACGAGCAGCTCCAACCCGAGTCCGGCGGCATACGATACGTTTTGGAGGGATGGCGCGCAGCCTCTATCTCGTCGTGGTCACAACTCTGCGTCACCGCCAGGCGCCGTACAGCCAGTTCTGAGCCTAGCACCTCCAGCCTCTATCCAGCCTTCACGATCGACAGCCGCCCACAACCCGCGTCGTAATTCCAACCCCCACTACACGCCGACGCTCCTCTCCCATTCCCACAGTGCCTCTCCTCATACGCCTGCCCAACAGAGCTCGCTGCAGGGAACCCCATTACAACGCGTGGGTCGGACGCCCTGGCCGACCCCATTCTGTTTTCGCCCCACCAGAATGTGCGAGAGCAGGACGCTATCGAAACGCTGCTCTTCATGAGCAGCCCCGGCAACTCTACCAACATGAAGCACGGCTACGCACCTGCAATATCATCGTCACAGCCGCTTCCAGGCACACGCCACGCCCTGCCAACGTCGCAGCCCCGAAAGAGCCTACCCAGCCACAGGCCACAGCCGCCTCCCAAGCGTGTTGGCTTTGAGAAGAGCACGAGCATGATGGAAATGGATGTGGATGCTGATTCGCAGACGGGGACCCCTCGAACGGCCGTGCGGAGACGCGTGAACGGAGGATTCGGTCATCGGAGCCAACTGTCGCTGCCGGCGGGCTTGGGGAGCGGACACTCGCGACCGCGGCCAAAGCTGGCGGACGAAGACATTGAGCGGATGCTGGACCGCGTGGCGCAAGCTGATAACGATAGCTCGGACGACGAGGAGATTCTACTGCCAAACAGACGTGAGGGGGAGATTGTAGGTTAGTGGTCAACGGCATCTGGTGGATTTGTAACGAATAATGACTGGCGTTTGGGACGATTATGCCGTTCCTTAGGAACAGGCTCGTTATGTCTGGCGCCTCGAGAAGGAGCTTCGTTCTGGGCGGGGTAGAAAGGTTGGGCCTAAGCCTAAGACGACTTTGAGCCCTGTGAATAGTAAAGATCAGGAGAACACGGCTTTGTACGGCGGGCGGATGTGGCAAGCTATTTTGAATGAGCGAGGTCGTCTAGCAGTAAAATCCGGGCCACCATTAATAACAAGCACATGTGCTCCGTGGTTGACGTGGATTCGCAAGTGAATAGGTAATCATTCGTCGAGAGACTTTGCAGACCCGACGCAATCAAGAAAAAAAAAGGTGTATCTAACAGTTGAAAAGACCCAATGCCTATGTAAAACAGTACCCGTCGTTCGTCATTACATCATGCAGCCGTCATAATCAGCACACGCGCCTCCTGCCTGTCCTTTCCTTTCTTTTACCGCTTGCCGAGCAGATTCTGGACGGAGCCCATGAGGCCGCCACTGCTGCTGCTGCCATGGTGGCTCTGATACGGGGCACCGTAGCCCTGGTTGTACTGGTTCTGCTGCGGGTACTGGCTGCCGTGGTGGCCCCCGTGGTGTTGCTGCTGGTGGTGGGACTGCTTGTGGCTGTTCTTGGAGCTGAAGCGGTCCTCGACCTTGTTGGCGACGATGGAGCCGACGACGGCGCCAGCCATGGCGCCGAGCTTGCCGCCCATGATCTTCTTGCCAATGAAGCCGCCGGCGGCGCCGCCGCCAATGGTGGACATGATGCCGCGGTCGCCGTCCTCGCCAAACTGGGCGTCCGAGCCGGCGGGGCCGTCGCGGCTGTGTTGCTGCTGCTGGTGCTGCTGCTGGTTGTGGCCGCCGTAGGAGGAGTTTTGGTCGGCGTATGTGGGCTGGCCGCCGCCGTACGAGTGGTGGGACTGAGCGCTCGTGGGGCGCGAGTTGGGGTTAGGCGCCGCGCCGTAAGGCGCTAGGTGGTTGTTATTGTTGCTCGAGGGGGCGGGGGAGGCGGCGTACGAGGGCTGAGAGGGGTAGCCCTGGGTTTGGGTGTACGTCGGCTGCTGCTGGGCATACTGGGGCTGGGAGGGGTAGCCTTGGGCCTGGCCGCCGTACGAGGGCTGGCCGTTGCCGTAGTAGTCTGAAGCGGACATTTTGAGGTGTGAGTTGTTGTGAGTTGATCCGATGTGAAAGCTTGAGGTTGCTGCAGATGATGGAAGTCTGGTCTTGTAGGTGATTGCGCTGGTGAGGCGATGTGTGATATGACTTGTTTCTGATCAGGTCAGGTGTGTCTGGCCACGAGGAACATGAACGGCGTCATGGGAAGGAACTGTTATATACCACACACACCCAAGGCTGACGCGGACACATCAAAGGGGCCGAGCAGGCCGGGTCATGGGGACCATGTCCACGGATGGCGAGCTACAGACACCGGCGTCCGAGGCGGGGGCGAAGCTACGGGTTTAGCTGGGCTTAGCACGGCGGGGTGGGTGGGCGTCCGCCAGCAGCAGCAGCCAGCAGCAGCCGCAGGTCTCCGGGGTGTTTTGCGATTGGGCACAGAGCGAGCTCGTCAGATTCTCTGCTGCCTAGGCGCTCTCCCGCTGCTGGCTGCGTACTCACGGTTCTCGTAGTGCAGGTGCGAGGCAGGCGCAGCGCTGTGGCAGGCCCAAAGGCAGACCCAGAGGCAAACCTGAGGTAGGTACCTTAGACAGTGTCTCTTTTGCTTCGGGTGGTACAGGGCTGGCTTCAGCGCAGCGGGGGCTGTGACTTGCGAGCGACCTGCGGGTGACGTGCTCCGCCACTACGCCCCCCCCCCCCCCCCGACAAGCCTCAGCGGGTGGAGGTTTCGGGCAGCCCGAGTGTCATGTGACCTTGGCGGCGTGGCTCTCCTTCCGCGTATGCTTCTCCCCCGTCCTTGGCAACATCACCATTTACTATACCAGAGACTCGGAATTCGGCCTTGGCTTTCGGTCTCGCATCCCACCCAATGACTCGCATCAGGCACGAGTGTGCCTTGGCGAAGATCAAGCTTCTCATCCACCCCAGCCTCGCATTCGTCAAACCATGAAGCGCGTTAAACATCCCGCAACGTCACCAGCTGCGGCCATTTGATTCGACGGCTCTATTTTTGACTACCGCTATCACGATTGCCATGCATCCGCTGGAAGCCTCTCCCGCTCTAGTGTCAGATCACTGATCATGCGGCGCCTCTTGCCGCACGCGGTGGTCCGCCCGTCACTTCAATCCTCGCCTCAAGCCTGATGTCCCCGGCTCGACGCGCCACCTTGACGCCGATTGGTGCCTGCGGCACGATCCAGTTCTGGCTGGTGACGTCCCAGTAGCTCAGGTCCTTTGCGCCGCCAGGCGGGGAAACGTCACCCGTGCCCCGGACGCGCCCAGCCGCGAGCTTGAGCTTTGGCGAAATCCGCGCAGCTGCTTGGGGGGGCGTAGCCGGGCGCGCTTTGGCGGCAGCGTGATGTACACACTGCGCGACCTCGGCGCCGGCCACCTCGCCCGTGTTTGTAATCGTTGCCGTGACCTCGGCGACGTCATCAAAGAGGTCGATGCGTCCGCCTGGTCCCGTCTCTCCCAACGCGCTGGGCCGCCAATGGCCACCGAGTTGATGGCGATGTTCGAGTACTCGTATTTCGTGTAAGCTGACTTAGATTAGCAGTTGCCCATCCCTTTGCTCATCACCTACAAGCAGACACAGCAGAAAGGAACGTGAACTCACACAGCCCGAAGCCAAACTCGAAACGCGGCTCAATGTTCTGCGCGTCAAAGTGGCGGTAGTCGACATACAGCCCCTCGCTAAAGTTGTCATCGCCGCCGTTGCGAATCACCTTGCTGCTGTAGTCGTTCTCAGACTTGGCGATCGTGTAAGGCAGCTTGCCGTTGGGGTTGGTCGAGCCCCAAACAATGTCGACGACAGCGTTACCGTTCTCCTGCGACGGCAGACCGCCCCAGACAACAGCCTTGACGCTGGGCAGCGCCAGGATCCTCTCGAGGATCACGGCGCCCGTGCTGTGCACGACGACCACAACGTTATCGTTGACGGCAGCCACGGCGGCCACCAGCTCGTTTCCATCGTTCCAGGGGTCCAGGTTGTTGCGATCGCCGACGTTGCCCTCAACCGTGAGGTAGCCCTCGCCCGAGTTGGCCGTGATGAAGACGAGCGCAACATCGGCACCAGTGGCTGCCCTAGCACCAGCTGCTGTATCATCCGTGGTACTCGACACAATGTCGGTTCCGTCGGCCGCGGCCTGCACCTTGATTGCGTCAAGTGGCGCAACGAGGTACGGGTACTCAACAGCACCCGAGCCCCAGCCCATGCCGAGGGCGCCCTCGTTGCAGCCCTGGTCGACGCACGAGTTGATGCCGTTGGGGTTCTGGATCGATGATGATCCAATGACGGCGATGCTGCCCGGGGCCTTGAGAGGCAAGATGGCGTCTTCGTTTTTCAGGAGCACGGTACCGTCGCGGGCGCAAGCGCGGACGTTTTCGGCGTGGTTGGCCTGAACGTTGGCCTGGATGTTGACGGGCGGATAGCCGCCGTCCTGGCCGAGGAGATACCAACCTGCAAGAATGCGGCGGCCCATGTCCTCGAGCCTCGACTGCTCGACTTCTCCGGCGTCAATGGCAGCCTGAAGCTTGGGGCCCCAGAGCTCGTCGCCGCCGCCCCAGCCGGAGCCGGGCATCGACATGTCCATACCGGCGTTGGCTGCACCCGATGTCGTCTGCTGGGCCACGAACCAATCACTCATGACGTAGCCAGGGAATCCGAGCTCCGTCTTTAGCAGGTCGTTGAGGACGCCGCTGTTCTCGCACGCGTGGGTGCCGTTGACACGGTTGTAAGAGCACATGACAGCTGCCACGTTGGCGCGCAGCGTGTCGGCAAAAGGCCACAGGTATAGCTCGTGCATGGTGCGGTCGTCGACATTGCTGCTGATCTGCTCACGGTTGATCTCCTGCTCGTTGACGATGAAGTGCTTGGCTGTCGCCTGCACGCCGCCCGCCTGCAGAGCCTCGACAGTCACTTGCGACGCGATGCCCTGGAGGTATGGATCGGGCGCGAAACCCTCCCAGTTGCGGCCGCCCTCGGCGTTCTTGCCGAGAGCGCCCGGGGCCGGACCAAGGATGACGTTGACGCCGGTGCCCTTGAATTCGGCGGCGAGGTAGGCGCCGCGCTGACGGATGAGCTCGACGTCCCACGTCGAGGCAGCCTGCACGGCGGGCGTGAAGGCCGTTATGCTCTTGCCCCAGCGCACTCCGAGGGGTCCATCGTGCAGGCAGAGCGAGGGGTAGCCGATCGAAGACACGGGGCTCGTGTTACCGATGCAGGGACCATTGGGCGCCTGATTCCAACCAATGCCGGTGACGATGCCAATCTTCTCCTCCTGCGTCAGCTTCGCGAGTGCCGCCTCGGCTTTAGCATAGGCTGCGTCCCAGGCTGCATTGTTCGTTTGCGCAAGGCCTGAAGGGTCGACGCCGCTAGGACGGCGAGGAGCTTGTTGACGTGCATGGTGGGAGAGGGGGAGGGGCTGAAGGCCAGATGGTGAACGACCTGGGTCTGTCTGTTCTGCTCCAGAGATCGATGCCCTTGGTAGAGGGTTGAGCGCGGTGATGTCCTCAACGGAGCCAGTGCTCGTCTTATAAGCAGATGGACGTTCCCCGTTGCGTGGGTCAAGGTTTACCCAGGCGTCCACGCCGCGGTGTCTGCATCCCCGTATCCCATGCCTGCTTGCCGCCAAATGCCATCAATCAAAGGCAGTCGCTTGTGTGGGCTGCCAATGTAAAGGGCCGAGTGATTGCAGCTAGAACCCGGCAACGTGACGTCCGGACGGCCTTGGCCCTCGTCTTGGTCCCGCGGCCAGGACAGGCAGGATGTGCGCCAGCAAACAGCGTCGCTGCGGTTGTGGGCTCGGGAGACTTTGCGCCGGCTTGGTGCGGTCGTGGTCCGCGGGCCGGGTTGCCCTCGATTTGATTGGGAAGGGTATATCTTGCAGCTTGTAGAGGCAGCACAGAGGACCGCGGAAGGAGACTCCCGCAAGGGGTGGCCCCGGAAGTCAGAGCCAAGGCCAGGGGCAGGGCCATGGCCAGGGGGGTGTTAGAAGGGATCGTCATTGCGGGGAATAGCGAGCCAAGAAGAGGGGGAAATGTCTACTTCACACTGGACTTTGTAGTATGCGGGGGAGGCACCCAGGACAATTAAACGTGGACGACGACCTTGGGGGCCCTACATGTGGTTGTGCCTCTTGTGCTGGCGCGAACCGGCATTTGGTGTGCCTCGGTTTTGAGGGGCGCCCATAGGCCCATGTCCATAGGCTCCTCCTCATGAGAGATCCCTGCTCGATTCAGGGGATGCGCTGCATGTTCAGAGTATCCTTCTAGGTACACTTTCCCCACGGTACGTCGCATCGCCGAGGTCTGCATAGCGTCGCATCGTTCTCTTGCCTCCTGTCCGCGCACTATCTATCTCGCAGAAGCCGGAATGAGGCCGATTCGCATGGCTTGGCGCGACACTCGTGAGCTCTCCCCTGGCCCTGATCTAGGTGGCACTGACACGCTCACTGACACGGCTCGGTAATCTCGGAGGCTTCTGGGAGGGGAGCTTCTCCTTTTTTGGGTTTTAGAGTTATCGAGGCTCATCTTTCCTCAGAGGGACCCGCCTACCACCGAAGAAGCCGGTGATCATCGCACGCCGGCAGTTGGTTTGAACTTGAACACCTCGGGCATGGCTGCTTCGCTTTGACCTTTTGCCCTTGTACAAGTATGGTGATATCTTCGGGTCGGTGGGTCGCAATCGCAAGCTGTGAGCCCGGCAATTCCAGCCAGCTTTGGGCAATCCTCTTATTCCCTCAAAATCACAATTAACTGATCTGAAGCTAGCTGACCAGGGCATTTGCCAAGTCCCCCGCGCATTGAGCGAAACCGATTATCGAGATAGTGTCTACTACCACCTCGAATGGCTTGCATTTGTAATCGCGTAGTTGCCAGACTCACTTAAATGTCAGACGGCGCATTCAGAGACCGGGTTGGTCGCGACGCTTGTCCTATCGTCGTGTCGATGCGGTCGGGTCGGTACGCCCTTCGTGATGACGAGCCGCGCGGCGAATCATGTGTCGTCCTCTATGCTGAATATGGGGTTAGGAGGATGACTCTGCAACACGACAACACTGCGTAAGTGAGTCACGAACAACGCTGTGAAGCTCGTATAAGCTGCGAGTCGAGCCTCAGGGACGCAATCAAAAAGTCTGCTCAAACTTGTTGACTAGTCCACCCCGTTCTCAAACCCCAATCGCCAGAGCCATGACCACCCTTGTGGACAGGACCGTGTCCAAGACACCCGTTGAGTTTGGCCCCGCCTTGCTCAAGGACTTTCTCATTGACCCTGAGTATCACAACCTCAACCATGGTCCGTGATAACGTCCCCCTCATAACGGATGAAGGTTGCTGACTGGATAGGCTCTTTTGGCACATATCCCAGGGCTGTGCATGAGAAGCGCCTTGACTATCTGACCCGTGCCGAAGCGCAGTCTGACATCTTCCTCCGCCACCAGTACCCCGCTCTCCTGGAAGAATCCCGCGCTGCTCTCGCTGAGCACCTCAACGCTCCGGTTGAGACGCTCATCCTGGCAGCCAATGCCACGACGGCTCTCAACATCATCATTCGTAACTTCACCTGGGCCGACGATGGGAAAGATGAGATCATCTCCTTCAGCACCATCTACGGCGCGTGCGAGAAGACGGTCGAGTACCTCATCGATACGAACCCGGGCCGCCTCTCGTCGCGAACTATCCCGCTGACGTACCCTCTCGAAGACGACACCATCGTCGACCTCTTCCGTGCAGCCGTTGAAAAGTCCCGTAGCGAAGGTAAGCGTCCGCGCGTCGCCATCTACGACGTCGTCACGTCCCAGCCAGGCGTGCGCTTCCCCTTCGAGGCCGTCACCAAGGCTTGCCGCGAGCTTGGCGTCGTCAGTCTCGTCGATGGTGCGCAGGGCATCGGCATGGTGCCCATAGATCTCACCGCCCTCGACGCCGACTACTTCCTGAGCAACTGCCACAAGTGGCTCCACGTGCCCCGCGGCTGCGCCGTCGTCTACGTGCCCGTCCGAAACCACGCCCAGATCACGAGCACGCTGCCCACGAGCCACAGCTACGTCACCCAGACGGGGCCCAACGCCAAGCCGCGCGCGTCCACCGACGAGGTCGACCCCGTCGCCTTTGCCCAGCGTTTCGCCTTCATCGGCGCCTGGGAGGTGAGCCCCTACTGCTGCGTCAAGGATGCGGTCCAGTGGCGCAAGGACGTCCTCGGTGGCGAGCAGCGCATCCTCGACTACCTGTGGAAGCTGGCAAAGGAGGGCGGTCGCAAGACGGCCGAGATCCTGGGCACCGAGGTGCTCGACAACGTTGCGGGCACCCTGACCAACTGTGCCATGGTCAACGTGTTCCTGCCCATCGAGGCGCCGGCCGAGGATGAGCTGCTATCGCAGCGTTCGTCATCAAGGTGCTCAGGGAGGAGTACAAGACGTTTGTCCCTGTGGGTGTCCATGGTGGGCGCTGGTATGCGCGCATCAGCGCGCAGGTCTACCTTGGTCTCGAGGACTTTGTCTGGGCTGGCGAGACGCTCAAGGCGGTCTGCGAGAAGATTGCCAAGGGCGAGTACAAGCAGTAGCTTCTCTACAGGTGACGAACCGTGTCATAATATCACCAGACTGTCGTTTCCTCGCTACCTTTCCTGTTGATAAATCACTATGAAATGTGTTGCAGGATACGCCTTGTCATGTTATCTCTCTGTGAACACATTACCCACCGCACTGCTAAATTTTTGAAGACGAATGTCGATGAAGAGCAGAGGTAGTTGTGTATCTCAGATTCACAGTATCGAGGAGCAAGTCGCTGGCGTACACGCAAGTCATGACTACAGACGATTTGAGACATGTTGGGTGTGGCAAAATCACGATCTCGCGCACCGGTTTATTTGCCAGTCATACGAGGCAGACGTCATGTATTCATAAGGATAAATAAGAAGATCTATATGTACCACCCGAGTATCGCCGTCAACGCCGGCACGGCGCCAACCAGAACTAGGCTCGATGCCCTTGCGGGCCCAGCCGAGCTCTCATTGACCACACTGCGCGAGTATTAGCTCGGCTGAGGGTTGGTCGCTGGCACTCTCGCGACTCACCCTCTTAGGGGTTGCGTTTCGCCCGTCCCCTGTTGTTGCTGCTGCTGCTGACCCAGCTGCGTGGGTCGGGCTTGGCCGTCTGCGTGCTCGGCGAAACCGAGAGAATTGTTGCCGCCATTGAAGGCCACGAACTGCGTCTTGAACATGACGTCGCCGTACACCTGAACGTTCGAAGTGGTCGGAA
>NW_003315027.1:1167426-1171857 GCF_000150825.1 Verticillium alfalfae VaMs.102
GCTGCTGTCGTTGACGGCGCCGGAAACTGCTGCGTAGTAGCCCTCGACAGTAGCGGGATTGGCGAGGATGATGGTTGTGCCCGTGTCAGCGATGGCCTGGCCACCGGCTGGCCGGGCTGAGGGGTGCCACCATCGACCGAGAAGCTTTCGCTCGAGAACTGCCAGAAGCCGTTCGAAGTGTTGACCGGAACGTACGTCATCTGACCAACAAACTTGGCGGGGTCGACACGGCCAAACTCGTACGCACCGACGGCGGCCTTCTTCAGGTCAGCCGTAAAAACGGGCTCGGCGAGGCTCGGCATAACGTTGTCGAAGAAGGTCTTTTGCTTCTGAGGCTTGACTGTGTTGAGTTTGGAAAAGGCGAGGCCCATGAGACCATTGTTCGCGGTATCCTCGACAAAGGAGGCGGACAGGGCTGTCGCCATCTCAATGGCCTGCCGCGTGACAGTAGCGCCCCCAATATCGACGACGTCCGTGCCGACGTTGCCTGCGGCTCCAGATCCGTCGCCGTATGAAATATCAAAGCTGTTTCCGCGAAGCATAGAAAATGTTTTGCTCTGGGCAGGGTGGTAAATTTCGTGACCAGCCTGTGCCTGTCTACCGAGTTGTGAGGTGAAGACCCAAAGGTCAGAAGACCCGGTATCAAAGTCGACAGTAACCGTCTGGCCGCCAATCTTGATGGGCGAGACATATTCAACGTCGTTGCGGATAGGAGTGGCCTTGACAACCCCCGTGCCGTTCCTCCGGCGAGCCTTGAGCTTGGCTTGTGCCGTCTGTCGAGCAACAGTTTCCTCGAGACCCTGCGGCACAGGCATACTGTACTTGCGGTAGGCTCTCAAAAGCTGACGGGGCCCATTGTGACCTTGAAAGTTCTCGTTCTTGACACGCGGGACGAGGAAGGAGCGTTTCTGGATCGTATTCCGGGTGTCGGACCGAACAGGGGACGCCTCGGCGAGGAGGGCAAACAGGCCCAAGCAGAAGAGCAGTGAATGGACCGGTGAACGCATACTGACTAGATAAGATGCAAGTGAGTGACGTTCTATGGTCAGATATCGGAAGGAGAGGATGTCATGCCACGCCAGGTGGACAAGGACAATGAAATGGAGCGAACCTTGTGAGTCTATCACGAAGGTTCCAAAGAGTGAATGGAATGGGTGAAAACAGAAGACAAATACGGAGCGTGGAGAGAAGGGAAATGGGTCAAAACTAAGAAGCAACACCCTCAAGATATCACCAAACCCGACAGCTCTGGGGCCAAAAGAATGAGTAATGGTAGCAGCGCCTCAAGACCGCGGGGATCTGACGGCTTTACATATTGCAGGAATCGGACGAGGTGGTTCGCCCAGCAGGGAGGCTGACGACCGCCAAGTCTCAGATTGGACGACCAAGCGGGCCAGGACCACGGACTGTACTTGCGGCCGTGTTGCGTGTTTCTTTTAGGTCCATCAAGGATTGTCGTTCGACGGCAGAGCCTGCTCACCCAGTCAGCGTCGAAACAGGGGATCAGGGAGCCGTGGGAGGGCGGGGAGGGTGTTTGGGATGTGCATCGAGATCGGCTAGCCAGGGGTTGGCGCCCCCCACCATGGGAGAGCCGCTCAGGGGTTGCAGCGATCTGGCTGGGCGGCCGGCGTGCGGGCTGGATGCAAGTGTTCAGCGCTAGAACATGGCGAGCGGTGATGGATGGCCAGTCGTCAGGTGTCTCTCTGCCCCTCTTCGAGGCAGATTGTTTAGTCCAGTGTAGTGTAGTGGATGGCGATGAAAAAAATCTCCGACTGGGAAATGCTGCACGGCGATTGACTCGCAACTGCTGTTGCTACAAGCAATGGAGCAGAGCCAGGATGCTGAGTGTCCCTCGTGTTGAGTCGGTATCGGGGCTCAGCGGCGGTTCTCACTGTCGACCTGAAATCCGCTTTGGAATGGGATAGCTAGCCTTGTCAAGTCCAGCAAAGCATCCGATTAACTACTTCCTTCGTCATCGAGAACAGAGAATTAGTACCCTTTCTTCTACGCGGCATCGATCAGGCAGGTTAGTGTGACATTGACAGGAGCTTGGTATTCGGCCACCTGCAAGCGTGGTCAATCTGTCGCGAAGTCGGGATCCCGTCGAGAAGCGTGTTTGAGGGAGCCGGCTAGCCGCGACAGACGACCAATGCCTCTGTTGCGTGGGGCTGGCCTCACGCAAGGCCGTGACGGCATATGGCCTCGTCATGCTTCCGAAACTGTTTTCGCTGACAACCGGGCTCCAAGCATACTGGCCTTTGCCGTTCTATCCAGCACAAGGCCGAATCCTGTGGGAAATGCATAGTCAAGAATAACAGCGGCGGAAACGAGATGCCGTCGTAAACATGTGGCTGCTGGTCTCCCAGCAATCAGTTGCGCACCGACACTTCAACAGGAGGCCTCGGCATGGCCCTTTTTTTCGGTGATGCATGCTCTTCCATTGCTACTCGCAACCAAGAAGCGACAGCCATTGTTGTCGAATGCTGCTTGACCGCAAGTTGGTCCACGAAGTGGCCTAAAGGACGGGCCAACAAACGCTTAGCAGACGCCCTTGGCTGCTGGCGGCGCACGAGTTCCTTTTCCCCCTTCTTTGTCTTGACTCAGGCTTGCCTGGCTTGAAACGACGAGTTCCAGCTCCACGGCAAGGGAAGCTTTCGCTAGAACACTTCTCACGGAACACGAAGTAGCAGTTGCCCCGGAAGCATCATGCAGTGGCTGGCGCGGAAATCGATAGCCTCGACGATACAAGCCTCAACGATGAGGGATCGAGGCGAGGAGAAACGAGCCGAGTTGAGTCGAGACGAGACCTGCCGGTATCCCATCTCCAGCGAATAACCGACATTTTGCCGCTCAGCCGATAGGTAGTGTTGCTGTCAGCCCTTCGTGTCAGCCACCCGAGGGCCAGGCCACCAGAAGGAACTGACTCCCGCCTTCTGATTCGGCGTTGACGCAGAACGACAGGTGGGGAGTGCAAGGAGAGCAAGGACAGCAAGGAGAGGCAAGCGACAGCGGAGTTCCGGAAAGAAACATGACAGGCCACGTGATTTTCTCTGACGCGTCCAGTTCTCTCATTGGTCGATTCAAAACCAGCCAACCAGATTCGTTCCCCGACCGGGGCCACCCACCCCCCCCAGCGTCGGCGTCCGTCTGCCGGGGGTCCTTTCGCTGTCTGCCCCGCTCGCCTCGCCGCTGTCAAGCCTCTCCAGGCGGCTCTCCTCAGGCCCTCAGGCCTCTCAGACAGACAGACCCTCGGACCCTGCCCACCTATTCTGCCTCTGCCTTGCCTTACCTCACCTGTCCTGGGTGGTACAACTGAGGCATTCAAGGTGCTGCGCGCTGCAGGGAACGCTGACAGGGCTCCATCCGGACCAGCCTCGCTGATTTCGCCTTCAACAGTCTCCGTCTGACCCTGCGACCCTACGACCCTGCGACCCTGCAACCCGCGACCCTGAAGAACGAGCTACAGCCACGAGACCCTGCCTGCCACATTGCGACAGGTGCCCCCCCCCCGAAACGAATCCCCTCCCCCCACGACCCGCGACCCAATACTGCATCGCCACCGGTGTCCCATCCATCTCCTCCACTTCTTCGCCACCATCGACCGACCGACGACCGCCGCGCGTGCGGCTTCGGTCCCGACCTGCGACGATCCCTTTCACCAACATCCACATTGAGCCTCATCCCGCCCCGTTCGCCCTTCGCCGGCACTGTATACCGGCATCGCGCCTTGTCCGGTGCTCCCTCGCCCCGTCATGTCGGACGACGAGTTTTCCATCGATGGTCCGTCCGGCCTAGCCGCCTCGTCCGATCGCGACAAGCGTGCGCCGCGCTTCAGCTGGACCCCAGCCTACGAGGCTACCTTCTTTCGCGCCCTCTGCGAGGCCGTCCAGCTTGGCCTGCGCGAGAACCACAGCTTTAAAGCAGAGGCCTGGGATCGCGCCGCCGCCGCTCTGCAGGAGAAGCACGCCGCCTATCCGACCAAGAACCACCTTGTCAACAAGTCCGATAATGCGCGGAAGAAGTTTCGTCTGTGGAGAGGTCTGCGCGAAGACCCCGAGTTCCTCTACAATCCCAATACGCGAACTGTCACGGCGACTGAGGAGGCATGGAGGTCACATATCGAGGTGAGTCGCGGTGCACTCTGTTTTAATTTTCCTTTTTTTGGTCTCTGTTTTTCGGTCACGTTTTTGAGGGTTCTCAGTTAGAGTTGTCGCTGACTCGCCATCCAGAAAGAGCCTCTGTCGCGCGCTTTGCGCGGGCGCTCATTTGAGCACGAGGAGTTTATGGAGATTTTATACCCGGACGTCATTGGGTCGGGCGGCGCACCGAAGCGCATCATGAAGCCCAAGCGAAAGGTCCAGACGTCATCCAGGGTCCCGAGGATGGCATCGAGATGCCCGGGCACGGCGTGCTCGACTTGCAAGTCGACTC
>NW_003315027.1:1172410-1187082 GCF_000150825.1 Verticillium alfalfae VaMs.102
CCATGGCAGCCGCGGAAAGCAGCTCATGGAGGGATGGCCTGCTGCGCATCGCCGAGGCGCTCAAGGCCCGCTTGCCGCGCGCTGGCCCGAGCAGGCCATGGACATCTTCTTCCGCGACTTTGCCGACGAAGACATGGACCTTCAGCTAAAGATTGCCGAGAAGGCCCTCGCCGACGAGAACAAGGCCATGGTCTTCTGTAAGATGCCCGCCACGTTGCGGAAGCACTGGGTCAAGCGCCTGCGCGAGGTGCACAACAACCGCGTGACGTGAACCCAGGGCCAGGCCGTTTGCTTCAAGGGGAGCGCAAGTTGCCGGTGCCCGTGGAAGTGCGCGAACTGGAGAGTGTCGCCAGCGTGGTGATTGTATTGGGCAGGTCTTCGGGGATGTAAGAATTATCTCGGTCGGGCGCGGCAGGCGTATGGGCGTTCGACTCTTTTTTTCTCGGTAGCCAAAGTGCTGAACTTTATAGTAGCAGATCAGCGGTTGTTGGAATTTTCTTGGAGATGGAGAGAGAGAGAGAGAAGAGGCAGGAAGAGGTGGAGAGGGTGACAGACAGATAGCAGGACTCTGTCGCTGAAAGTTTTCATCAGTGGCTTCGTGTCAATGAATTTCACGATTTGTTCTTTAGTCTCCTCCCCTTTCGTCGTTTTGACCAGAAGCAGTAGTCCACGGCAATGTAATCGGAAAGGCGTGAATTGTCCTGAACACCTAGTGTACACCGAAAACCCAAACAATTGACCGAGTAGAAAGTACCTGCCACCCAGGCTCCAAAATTATGTCAAGCGTCACCAAACTGAGAAGAGTGCCGGTTGTCGTTGCACTGTGCCCTTTGACACCGATATAAACGGCAACTGACTGCTTTCGAACGTTTATCTCAGTCTCGGGTCACATGAGGCTGCTCTTCGCTCGGCTCCTCTGGGAGCCCCTATTATGCCACCCATCGTGTGCGTGCTACATCTATTTCTTGCCCTTCGTCTTGTAGAGATAGCTACGAGGGTCAGCGCGGTTAGGGAAGCAATGAAACAGAATCGGGTCACTCACCCTCCGAAAATGCCCTCAACGACGCCAACCACACCCAGGACGCCCAGGCCAACGCCCACGTTCTGCCAGCTCAGGCGACCGCGCTCGTACAGACCCCAGGCGCGGTAGCCAAGGAAGCCACTGAGGCCCACGACGCCGACGAGATTGACAATGGCGAGGGCGCCAGCGCTGCCGTCGCTGAGGGAGGAAAACTGGCGCGTCAGCCAGCTGTCGGCACGGCGGGCCTTGTGAGCGGCCTTCTTCTTGGCGAGCTCGGCCTCGGCGCGAGCCTTCTCCTCGCGGTCGATACGATCGGCCTGCGTCTCGGTCTGCACCTCCTGCTGAAGGTAATCGGAGGGGACGGTGCGGACGGACTCGCTGTCGACGTCGACGAGGGACGAGGTCGACGTCTCAGCGTCGGTCTGGACCTCGACGGGAGGGGGCGCACGGGCCTGAAATGTCAGTGCCTGGACCAGAAGAACAGCGAACGCAGATATATCACGCGACTTACCTCTTCGGCGGTCTGCTGGGGGCCCTTGGAGGCGACATCGGCCCACGATTCAGATCCGGACACTAGGGTGCCGTCAGTAGATATTTGACCATGACGTTGGACGCCACCACATACTCTTGACTAGCTGAATATATCGGAATTGCTGGATGGTGTTTTGGTATTGCGGAGGAGTGGCGCGGTATGTGACAGTTGAGAGTGATGGTGATGTGATTGAGGATGAAGATCACAAGAGCTCCCACGTGAAGGGGAAAACCGGGACACGACGTAGGTGGTGTGGTGCGACTGGCTACTGCCAACTTGCTGCTTTCGGGCACATGTGATGACGTCTGCGGCTCGTGCAGCTTGGCGAGCTGGATGGGCCAATCAGGTGGGGCGACGGGGCTTTGCATCCACGGAATAGCCCCTGTTGTCTTCCATGATTGAGGTACCTACTCAGTTCATATGGAATTGATAGACAGATTTCAACGGCGGCAAGGGCTTCATCTTAGTGCTCCATATTGAAGTCCAGCGCTTCGTTAGCGATCATCATTCTATATCACTCTACAGCAAATGGTTGAATCGCATAGTCTGTCCAGAGAAGGTGTCGAAAGGTGTTGTCTATCGTGGCTTGTTGTTACAGTTGTACAAGACTGTACATATAATACATTATGTCCAGGCTCCCCGCCGTATAATGCATTGCTTTTCCGTGCCCTAGTCCCCATCATATACCCTCGTCTCACAGCTTTGCAACCTCGTCGTTGGCCGCCGTCGCATCCGAAAAGGCGGGCTTGATGTGAGCCTTGATAGCCTCGTCGGCCTGCTTTGGGTCGGTGTCATCTGCAGACTGGATCCGGGTCGGCTTGGACTTTGTGGACACCTTGTCCTTGGCCTCGGTGGCCTTCTCGATGACCTTCTCCTTCACGTCGGCAACCTTAACCTTGGTCTTCTCCATGACTTCTGCGGCCTTCTCGGTCGTCTTCTCAACGGCATCATTGACCTTGGCCGCAGTAGTCTCGGTTGTCTGGTTTTGAGAAGCAACCTCAGGCTCGTGCGAGGCGCCAGCGTTGCCGTCGGCGACAGGCTCGTCCTCGCGATCATCGGAGAGTTCGGGGTCGTAGATTTCGGGATACTTCTTGAAGCAGTCCTGCATGCCCCTATTAATCTGTTAGATTGCATCTCGCTCGTTCAATGTATTTCACTCACTGGAACTTCTCGATGCAGTCGATTCCCTTGGGATCCTCGTTCGAATATACGAAGCAGCTAAATGCCGTCTTGAAGTCCTCGCCGCAGGGTCCATCAGCCATGCCTCCAAGGCAGGGGCAGTCCCAGTTGATCTCGCCCGTTTCGGGGTTGAAGGCGCCCTGCTGGCCAGCCTCTTGCTCGAGCGCCTCAGGAGACCCGGGTGCAGCTGTCAACTGTTCGGAGGCAGTTTCGCTTGACGGAATGGGAGCCGCGGGAGTCGCGGCGGGGGCAGCCTCCTTGGGCTTGACAATCGTCTTCTGGCGCTTCTCTTCGATCACGGCGTCAACCGTCTTGAGATCCGCAGCGGCAAAGTCTGAAGGTGCCGGTATCGTACGAGCTATTCCTCTATTAGCAGGGCCAAAGGCCGATAGGAGACTGGGTTGCATACGCGCCGGCTCATCGGCAAAGACGGGACTCGTGTTGTAGTAGTAGACGGCGGCACCAGCCAGACCCCAGCGCAAGGCGCTGCCCTTCCATGTCCGTGGCTTGTCGGCGGGAGCTGTGGACGCAAATCGTCGTGGCGTAGACCGCAGAGTCGTCTGGCGGAGGGTGCTGGCAGCGCGAGGTGCTGATCGGACGGTGTGACGATACATTGCGCAAGATTTAGTAATGAATGTCGGGTGAGGAGATGTCAAGGGCAGCTCTCAATTTCTCGCAGGTACGGATCGAAGTAGAGCCACGGAGGTCCACGGTTGGTAATCATCATCGATACATGGCTCGGGAAAGAAAATCCCAGCTTCATTCACAGCCGATGTTTAGCCGGCGCAAGTGTGAATTGCCTTCGTAAGGTTAACGTGGTGGGGCAGGCCCCGCGAGAATACGCTCAATATTGGGATTTCACTTATTAGCTGCTCCTGTACCTAGACAAGAGGTAAGATTGCGGTCGAGTTCATATTCAACATACATGACGTGGCGAGTGGATGACCTCGGTTGAATGCATCCTTTCCTTGTATGTCGCCATATGTAGCATCCGCATTGCACTTTTTCACTCAAGATGTCACAAGACTTCGAGTGGCATCCGACAGTGCTCTTTAGACAGACACCAGACTCACAGCCACGGGTGCCATTCTCGCTCGTCATTCTCAACCAACCCCTCAGACAGAACCAGGCTTTTGGAACGTTGTGGGAAAATGGTACTTCAATGTTAAACTTCTGCAGTCCAGTACTAACGTGATGAAGCACTCGTGCGCATAGCGGCTGATGGCGGAGCGAACCGTCTATTTGACTTGGATGGGCAGAATGCTACAAGACGATATGTTTGTTTTTCAGACCTAGAAGCTCCTTCACATACTAATATGGCCAGAACAATCTCGATGCCATCATCGGCGACCTAGACTCCCTTCTACCGAATGTCCGCAACCACTATGCATTCCAAGATGAGCCGGTGGAAATTATCCACGACAGCGATCAAGAATCCACGGATTTTACCAAGGCTGTCTCTTGGGCCCGGTCAAAGAACGGCGCGAACGTCGATATAGTAGCGCTCGGTGGTCTTGGTGGCCGCGTTGACCAAGGCATCAGCCAACTACATCACATGTATCTCTTCCAGCAGGGGCCCCGTTACGAACAGGGCCGCGTCTTCCTTTTGTCGGGTCAGAGCCTGACGTTCCTGTTGAAGCCCGGCAAGCATGCCATTCACGTCCGTGACGGCGGCGGCGGCGGCGATGTCTTCGCAAAGCATGTCGGTATTGTGCCTCTCGGTGAACCCAGTGTCATCACGACTCATGGCCTTGAATGGGATGTTGAGAACTGGGAAACACACCTTGGCGGTCGCATCAGCACCAGCAATCACGTGCTGCCAGAGACCAAGACGGTAATAGTCGAGACGACGAATCAGGTCATCTTCACCATTGCACTTGCGGGGACGGAGTAGGGCGCTGACTTCAGAGTCGCAATGGTATTGTATCGAGAAAAAGCCTGCCTTCAAACGCCGTGCGCCTCGCTGCCCATGCTGTCGAAAGCAAAAGAGCAGCCATTACCTAAGGAAATGCAGGCAGAGCCAACAAAAGGCGAAGAAGATTATGACGCCCGCCCAGAATATCCACTTGTCTTCCCGCGCCCGGCGCTCGATCATGCGGATTGTGTCGCCGGATATGCCCAGCGTGTTGCCCACCGAGTAGAGCTTCTTTTGCGTGTTCTTGAGCATGTCCCTCTGAGCCCCGAGATCTCCCAGCACAGCCCGGCCGCGGGCAATGTACTCATCGAGTGCGTTGTTCGTGTTGGCGAAGAAAGTTTGCTCCCGGAAGGCGTGCTGCTCCCTGGACGGCTCGCCGCTGCCCATGCCGTAGCCCCCTCCGCCTGCGCCCCTCTCCGCACCGCCGACCGAAGCACCCCTCGCGTGCAAGGATGAGGATGTGTTTGCGGCGCTGTTGTTGGCGTAAGGGTTCTCTGGCGTGGCGTCAGAGTACGGCCGCCGACCAAGGAGCTCGGCTCGATTATTTTGGTGGGCAGCATCTTCGCGTTGTCTCTTCAGGGTGTCGATGCGCGATCGAAAGTCTGTCAGATCTCCCTTGAACCGCTTGACTCGCTCCAGTGCCTCCTCTTGTTTCTTTGGCACAAGCTCCTGCCGCGCCAGACCATTGTATTCATCGACCGTCTTGGAGAAGGATGAAAGCGAGGCAGAGAGGCTGCCAATTTCGGCTGGTGTAAGCACTCGGTCCTGGGTTGCTGTTGACAAGCGGTCGATGTCGGCACGGAGCGCCTTGCTCTGCCGAAGCGACGAGTTGTAGGAGACGTTCTGGAAGCATCAGCGGGAATGCCGTGGAGTTCTCAAGTGGCTAGCATACCATGGCTGCGAATATTGAACAGGCGCAAAGTCGAGGGTATGGAAGTTGGAGTCCTATTTGGTAGCTTCGCTGTCCTCGAGAGCATGTTCCCAAGAATGAACAAGTGTCTTTCTGCCGGGCTGCCAGGTTTATCGCCCACCGCCTTCCTTATCGTAGGGTCATTGTACCGTAAGGGATGAATGGGTCGCACTGTGAAATATCTTACTCGAGATGCTCGGTGACACACCAGAGTCTTGGCCCGTATGAGTCGCTCGTCACTTGTCGCTCAAGAGGCCGTCATTTCGCACGTGCATACGTGAAAAATGATATATCGGTTTCTTACAGCTTCCTATAACCACCAACACGGTCACCAGATCGCGAGCAGAACCCCCGTAAATTTCAACATCACCTCTTACTTGAGGTGCCTTCAAGTTTCAGGGGTCCGCAACCACAAGTAGGGTTACAACCTACTTAGTGTCCTTAGGACACTGTTGTTCTCTCGCTATTCAACTCTGGTCGCCACGGGGTGGGCTAATGCTGACGTAGGAGCTCATTGCGAGTCACAGTTCGAAGCGCCGCACGCAGTGTGGGTAGGTAGTAGTAGGACAACAGAACGGTTGTGATCATTGATGCAGGACGAACGAATCAAGATTCCTATAGTCCATCCAGAGAATGAGACCCGTAACGAGAATAACCTTGAAAAAGAGACCAAAACACGGAACCATTCCATAGCCATGCCAATCGAAGTCCCTTGATTCAGTGACAGCCTCGCAAGACATTTCCCGACAGCCCCTAGTAACCGTTCTTCATCTCCTCATACAGACGCTTCTGTTGGCCTGTCGGAATTCGACGCTGAATGCTGTTGAGAGCTTGCTGCCCCGGCAGGCGATGGAGTTCAAACTGTTCGTACACCCCGCCCAGCCTGTTCTTGAGAGTCCGTCTGCCAACAATACCGTAAAGGCCATCGTAGCGAATGCCGATGGAAGGGCACCACGAACCACCACCGCTCGAGGACGACCTCAGTACGCGAATGTGATTACCCTTGTTCTGGGCCGTACGCATCAGCTGCGTTCCGCTGGTATCCTTGATGACGGTGGGGTTCGTATTGTCGTGGCTTCCCGAGCCCGAGTAAAAAAGAGTGTCCCCGTCGTCTCGGTCAAGGTCTTCGTAGTAGCCCGAGGTGACGATCGAGACGGCGCCGCCCTCCTTTTTGCCCGCAATACCGCCAGACCACGAGCCGTGAGCGCCGTTGAAGACGGCCGCCGACTGAAGAGGCCACCAGTCGCCGGCGGTGAGCCCGTTGTCGCCGATTTGGGAGGAGTCGCGCTGTTCGTTCTTGTAGATAGGGTTGATTCCGTATGTCTTACGCTTTGAAACAGTAATGAAGAGGCCATGCATGATGCCATTTCGACCAAAGATGGGATGGGCGCGATGGGGCAGACGCAGGGTTTCGGTGTTGAGAGCCGTAGAGGAATGCTTCCTGGTCGAAGAGGCTACGATAGCCTCAGTGCCGCTGCCGCCATCATCGTCGTCGTTGTCGGAACCGGTGGCAACGATCTCGTCTTCGAGGTTGGTGGCTGTCCAGCGTGTATGGAGAGCCTCGGCCCCGAGTCCGAATCTCGGGTGTGAAGTATCGCAGGCCTTCAGGACGGTTATTGTTGTTGATGGCGGCAAGACTATTGATGAGCTTTTTCTTGATATCTGCCGTAACGTGATATGGTCCCCAAGTCCGGGTCTCCAGCCAGTTGAAGAAGAGGATCACTCGGCGAACCTCATCGGTAGGCGCTTGCTGCCTCTTGGAAAGAACGATGAGCTTTGCGATCGCGTTGCTACACTCCCGGATGATGAAGTTCTGGTCGTTGTCCACGATGGGAAGCTCGATCGAGTCTCCAGTGGCAGCAGGAGCTCCCGCAGAAGCCATGATCAAGGTCACGGGGAGGTGGAAGTGATGAAGGAGTAGACGAAAACAGAGGAAAGCTTTGTGAGAACTGGGTTTTAGAGAGATGGAGACAGAAAGGGAGAGAGACAGAGAGGGTTGAGTGACTTCCCATTTGCAAGGGTGATATCAGGACCGAAGAAGGTTCCCGGGACGACCGCCGGACGGGGATCAAGATGGTAGTTGGGCCCTGGACCGGACTCCATAGAAAGAACCGGACAACGATAACTGGAAACTGGGCACTGGAAAGCGGGCACTGGACGACGGACGAAGCGGGATGCATGATCAGTTAGTAGACTGAAAGACCTGAAGACAATCGGCCAGTGAGCTGGAGAGTTGAAGACAGGGTCATATATCAATCTCTAAATATGCGTGAGGTTGGCACTGATTTTTCCCGTGATAATATCAACCATTCGCCCAGATACAGCGCGCTGAAATGCGATGAAGTCTCAGGCGCTGAGTGATTATACCTAATGATGCCAGCACTGAAACTCGTCAATGTAGGTCTGTGATTTCCTAGCGCACATTAGTTCTGCTGGATACGTCGTGATCTTCGACAACAGCTATCATCTTGGTGTGCAGGGTATCTTGATCATATATGTCACTGTTCACGGCGGGTGAACAACACGCTTGGCAACCTAAAAGCTCCGCATGAGATGATGTTCTGCCTTTGAGAGTTTGCTGAAAGCTTGAGCCGGGCTCGCTCTTCAATCACCAGAAGTAAACAACCAACAAAAAGGCAGACATAATGATCCCGATGGTTAAAGACTAATCGAGTGTAGCGGTGAGTGAGACAATTCCTGTTGTTCGCTGGGCTAGCCACATGCCACCTGAGCTACATAGTTCGAAGTCCATCACCAGCAATGTGTCATGAGACCTCTCGAGCGGTTATGTATGCAATGTTCAATCGGGGTCAAGGAAGTGGCCAAGATGAACGAATAGGTGATTGAGAGAAGCTGGTCTGTTCAGCGATCAAGGGAATTGACAGTTTTCAGCGTAACTCATGGCCAGGTGGAGTCCTTTGAACGAAGTGTTTTGAATTATCATGAAGGGTCAAATGCTCTGACGATGGCTTCAGAAAGGGGCCCTGTGAAGTGTTGGAGTGCCTTCTTGAGACAAAAATGGACAAATGGAATCAGTGTCAGCCTCCAGAAATTCTTGTACTTGAAAAGCCCCTGTACGATTTCTCTGTGCCTCTGTCGGAGTAGGACTCGACGGCGGACTGTTCGTCGCGATGTCCGACGGAGAGGCGTCAGTTGAAGAAAGGTGGGGAGGATGACGCCAGAGGGCGATGTTCAACAGATTCATTTCTTGATGTGGCTGCTCAATTGCCGAGTCGATCCGCAAAGCGCCCGCGCATCCCGAGCTGGCGTGGACAGCGGGTTTTACGATGGTAAAGCTATGGGACGCCGTCGGAGGGATAACGGATAGACGGCACCAACAGTGGGAATGCCCTCACTGACAGCATAGGCACATGCTGTGGAGGAGAACGTGTCAGGCCAGTCGACCCAGCCCCCGGGTATAGCAAACAGTTCAGAGGGAGCTTTTAGTGGGTGTCCAGCAGGGCTCTGGCGGGACCTTGCTTACGGGGTACTCGGCCATCGGACATGTGACGTCACTGGCTGTTTGCATCATCAATTGAGGATAAACCCTTGTCAAGCCTCTTCTTCTTGGAAATAAGCAAAGCTTTTGCTCCTGGCTGTTCTCACACTCCCAGTAGATCACGCTGCCTCGTTTTTATTTTCACTCTTGCAACTCTGCGCGAAAGCCTCCTACTTTTATCCCGCCCTCTTTTCCTCTGACGAACACGACACAATGGCGACTAAGGACGAGCTGCCGACTTTCACCATTGGCGACTATGTCAAGTTCTTCGGGGCTGGCGCCCTCGCAGCCACCTCGACCCATGGCGTATGCTTCCTGCTTTCTCTCTGTTCCTCCGTCTGAGGCTAAATGTGTCAGGCTGCCACGCCAATCGATGTCGTCAAGACGCGAATCCAGGTCGATGACGCGCTCAAGGGTTACAACATGCTGCGAGCCGGAAGAACCATTGTCGCGAAGGAAGGCGCATCGGCGTTGTTGACTGGCTTCGGTCCTACAGCCGTCGGATACCTCGTACAGGGTGGCGGCAAGTTCGCCGGCTATGAGTTCTTCAAAAAGCAGTTCATCTCGGCGGCCGGCGGGCCCAGCCAGGCGACAGAGAAGCGCACGGCCATCTATCTCGGCGCCAGCGCGGCAGCCGAGTTCTTCGCCGACATCCTCCTGTGCCCCCTGGAGGCCACGCGCATCCGTCTCGTCTCGCAGCGCGGCTACGCCAACGGGTTGACTTCTGGGTTCGCGAGACTCGCACGAGAGGAAGGATTCAAGGGGTTCTACTCGGGCTTCGTGCCGCTGCTGTTCAAGCAGGTGCCCTACGCCGTGGGCCAGTTTTCCGTGCACGAGGCTGCTGTCGAGGCCATCTACCGCACCATCGGCTCGGAACGCAAGGAGAAGCTGACACACCTGCAAAACACGGGCGTTGAGTTGTCTTCTGGCATAGTCGCTGGTGTGGCCGCCGCTGTGCTGTCTCATCCAGCCGACACACTGCTCTCTGCCATGAACAAAGGAGCCGGCGACCCCAAGCAGAGCGCCACGAGCCGCATGTTTCAGCTCGCCAAGGAGTTTGGTCCGAAGAGGCTGCTGCTGACGGGACTGGGGCCGAGGGTCTTCATGACGTGCGGCCTCGTCGCTGGCCAGTTTGTCATTTACGCGCAGTGCAAGACGTTGGTGGGAGCCCCGGCTGGCATCGAGATACACAAGGAGGAATGATGTCTCCCGCGTTTGTTCGGAGGGATGATATTGGAGGCGTGTTCTTGAATGGCGTTGGAGGCGTGTAGACTTTCTAGATCTGGATGGCATTGGCGTTGGGCGTAGATTTGGTAATGAATACGGACTTGCATTCCCTGCCCGCACTTCATGACGACAATGTTGGGAGAGCCGAGGTCAACAAGCGACACAAATTCAGGACCAGGAACAAACAAATAATGCGTCTCTCGTGCGGAGAAGGTGCCAGGGGCAGTGTGGGAGCCCGACCGCTCGACTGGGTCTCAACGTGGTCAAAGACCAACCACACGGCTTCTCTCGTGACCTAGCAACATCACCATTTTCAGGGGCCGCGTATTGCCTAAATAGAGGTGGCATGGCTAATTGAGGAGCGGGCCCGGCAGTGTGACATCGCCCCAGACTCCCCCATATTAGCCAACTGCATTCACCCGGACGCCGGCGCAGAAAATCCCCAACGCCAAGCGGGCTTATCCCCTCTCCATCGACTCCATCGACCCCATCGCCATCCCCAGATTCAGCAATGTGCCCCGACCGCGACTTTATCCCACGCTGGGCAGCGACCTGGCTGGACGGGCAGGGGGCAACCTCTCGGTACCAGCCGATGGCAACATTACAGCCTGATGTCTGTCGGTGTCGAGAGAGCCCCGCCGCAAGACCAAGGCAATGTCGGGCCTACAAAGAGGGCACCTCCTGCTCATCGTGACAAGTTCTATTCTAGAGTCTGAGCACCGACTCGACTTGCCTCGCGTCATCGCCCTCCATACCTGCCCCTCTCCCCCACCATGCACTTCTCCCTCCTCACTCTTGGTCTTGCTGGCCTCGCGGCTGCCAAGCCCAAGTGCACCGGCCTCAATGCGGCCATTCGTGCCCAAGGCAAAGAGCACGTGGCTCGGCCCTGACGCTTCGCGATGAGCCCCTCGAGAACGCAATCCTGGAAAGCGACCTCGAGATCGGCGCCGTCACCCCCGAGAATGCTCTCAAGTGGGCCTACACCGAGCCTGCGCGCGGGGCCTTCGAGTGGGCTGATGCCGACCGCCACGTCAACTGGGCCGTCGAGCACGGCAAGGACCTGAGATGCCACGCCCTTGTGTGGCACAGCCAGCTCGCCCCTTGGGTCTCCGAGGGCGGCTTCGACAATGCCACCCTCATCCAGATCATGGAGGATCACATCAACGGCGTCGCTGGCCGTTACAAGGGCAAGTGCACCCACTGGGACGTGGTCAACGAAGCCCTCGAAGAAGACGGCTCGTATCGAGGCCTACATCCCCATCGCTTTGCCCTTGCCGCCAAGGCCGACCCTCACGCTCGTCTTGGTACAACGACTTACAACCTCGAGTACAACGAAGGCTAAGACGGCTGCTGCCCGCTCGCATCGTCAAGCTCGTCCAGTCTACGGCGTACGGATTGACGGCGTCGGTCTCCAGGGCCACCTGGTCGTTGAGGAGACTCCCACTCAATCTGTGCCCACTCCAGACCAGGACACCCTGGAAGGTGCTCTCCGACAGTTCACCGACCTCGAGGTGGATGTCGAGTACACTGAAATTGACATCCCGCATGAATACCCCCGCCACGCCCGCCAAGCTCGAGGAGCAGGCTCGCCAATACGAGCGCGTCCTCGCCTCTTGCATGTCCAACGACCGGTGTATCGGTGTTACCCTCTGGGTAGGTTGCGTCTGGTCTCGCCTCTCTGTCATGACATTTGCTGACCTCTGTAGGGCATCTCGGACAAGTACTCTTGGATCCCTTATACCTTTGACGGTGAAGGTGCGGCGCTTGCCTGGGACGATGAGTACAACAAGAAGCCTGCCTACAAGGGTATTCTTCGGGGTATCGCTTCTGCGTGAGGAACGAGGCCTAAAAATCGATATTTCAAACCAAGTTCGCATCCAGGAAAGAGACATGTTGCATGATCGGGCCATTTCGCGTGTTTTTGCAGCGTCGCCTGGACCCTGATGGTTCTGAATTGTATGGTGAAAACTTTCTTGCAACTTGTGACTAGAACAGCGTATTGGATTCAGAGTTCCAGTGTGTTGACACCTTGCTGTCAGCGTCACCGAAGGCGTACAAGACCCGCACACATGTACAAGGTATAAATGGATTTCCTAGCTGCTGATACTCGTCTTGAAATGTTCTCATGGACGTAA
The DNA here is from genome assembly GCF_000150825.1 of Verticillium alfalfae VaMs.102. Lineage (NCBI taxonomy): Eukaryota > Fungi > Ascomycota > Sordariomycetes > Glomerellales > Plectosphaerellaceae > Verticillium > Verticillium alfalfae. Next base: position 1,184,829 of record NW_003315027.1, read on the forward strand.
CAACTGTGCAAATCGATTATCTTGATACAGAACTGTACGACTTGCCCGAAAACACCTCTGGTTTCGTTTCAAAGCTGGTACAATGTCACAGTGGTCATCCTCCATGCCATTACAGGACTTACCCTGGCAACAAACATGGTCGAATGCAAGTGGCTTCAGTAACGCCCGGCATCCAGCGCCTCGCCAGCCACCGATGTTGACGCCGGTGCAGGCCCAGATGCAGGAGCAGATGCAGGCACAGGCGCATACACGGGAGCAGATGCAGGTACCAGCGCCTATTCGTAATCAAGCGCCGTACCATTTCCAAGCTCAGGTTTCCTTTCAGCATCAGGGACAAAATTATTTATCCCTCCAGCAGCCGCAGACAGAGGCGCTAGGTCCGTTCCCGTCCCGAATACCATGCCATCAGCAAGCTCGGGTATATCCACAAATTTCAACGCAGGGGCAACTACAGTACCTAGCACACAATTTCCAGATTGGACATGGGATTGCCGTCAACTACGCACTACTACCCCCGTTGGCCCAGAATGCGCCCGGTCTTCCAAGCTTACATCCGAACCACAGCCCACAGCACCACAATCTAGCTATGCCTGTGGCGTCGATGGGTCCACCAGATGTACCGCCGAGTCCCTCATCAGGAGGAACTATCAATCCAACTGTCCCGCCACCGGCTCCATCTCAAACACGGCCTTTTAGCTGCCCAATATGTGGACTCAGGTTTCAAAGAAAGCATGATAGAAAGCGCCACATGCATGTACATGGTCAAGGGAAACGTTTCGCCTGCAGCCTTTGCCACGAAGAATTTGCGAGAAAAGATGCTCTGTTGGTATGTTGGCCTTTTTCCATCCTCCTTATACCACTAGGTTGCAGCCCTAGATACTCTATCTGAAAGGATCTGATCTAACCGACTCGCAAATAGAGGCATTCAAAGAGGGCCCGATGTCAAGGTCGTCAACGGCCTGTCTCCAGGTCACATATTGGGGGAATGGCCGAGTCGAGTTAGAAGCAATGATGAAGTGGTAGACGTAGGCCGTGAGTCCGAGACTTGTCAATGTCTCGAGGGTTACAAAGGACCGTACTCAAAAGTTACTGCACAGAGAGGTGGGAAAAGGCAGGCAAACCGGCAAAGAATTCAGAGTTGTGGTGTTGGAGCTGCAGTCGTGCAGTCAATAGTTTTAGAATAGATAGGCGGGTGTATGACAAGAGCCATCATCATCTGAGAAGTGGATTAGGGTTATACGAAAATCAAACGGAACACCTAGGTAGGCAGGAATAGTAGCGGCAATTCTCATCAACACGAGATACCTTAGTCAACAGTGAAGTGATCCTCTGGATAATGTGCCAGTGCTCTTAGTCTCAGGACTCCCAAGACCTTTTAAGTTCCTGCTGAACCTGAGGTACTTATCCAGGCAGCACCAAAAACTGGAACCCCATAACGTGACTGCTTGTCATAACTCTAGGTCCTCTTTCCCTTTCCAACCATCCCCTTCCTGAACCTTCAGCAAAGCTTTCTTCATGCCATCATTTCCATATTACATTAACTACAGCGGTCGATACTCCCATTGGATTCTCACAAGCAATAACTCACCCATCTAACCACTTCACACCATTCAAACATGTCGAGCAACGCTCCCTCGGAGACTCCCAAGTCCGGTAGCTGGACCGATAAAGAGCGGGTATGAGTTCATTCTCTCCAATGGTTCAACTGCACGTACTCACAGTATCCCAAGGTTCAACTCCTCATCCAGATCATCCTACAGCATCCTCCTGCAAAGATCGACATGGCGAAAATCAAGCTTCCTGGTCGTACGCCCAAAGCCATGCAACACGTATTTGGCCGTATCAAGAGCGAGGCCCAGGCTTGTCTCGATAACAGCAGCTCTACTTTCAGTCGGGAACCCCGGCCAGCCAGTAAGAAGCGCACCCACATGGACGATGAAGAGAGTAAGTGAGAAGCTCCTCTGTCTTTCTCAGAACAAGCATTTACTAAGGTATGTTCAAAGCTGCGACAGTCAACAAGAGGCGCGCATAGGCCACCACGAGCACCGGGATGAGGAGGCTACGGAGGGGTGGCACTTTCCCCATGCCCCCCAAATCGAGCATCTTCGTAAGGCGCTGGTTGGCATTAAAGACTGGCTGGACAGAGTGGAGTCGATAATTTAGCAGGAGCCACATCCGTAATGGCGAATGTCTGCTTCACGGGGCAGCACAGTCGATCTTGCTTAGTGGTGGAAAACCGGTTGCTCTATCTCGG
>NW_003315027.1:1187182-1188724 GCF_000150825.1 Verticillium alfalfae VaMs.102
GATGCGCCATACTCAGACGCCAGCTTGCGAGATATTCGATAGTCAGGACTAAACACATTCTATCATGCGTCATGCCTTGTTGCTCATGCTTGCTAGGTACGGACGACAGAAGTGTTGGTGACAGGGATACGCGAAAGTTCGCGGTGTGGTGCGTAAACTGCCTGGTCGACGCGTGTATCTGCTGAGTCAGCTACAGTCCTGCAATTTTAGGCCATGAATCTTCATCCGACGGCGAGCAGAACGTGCCTGACGAGGTCGTCAAACGGCCACCCTCATGATCGCCTCGACCCCAATCACCAAGACTAAGCGAACCGGACATAGGCGCTTCTGAACATCTCTATCGTATTGTGCTTCAAGTCAATTTTTTTTTTTACGAAAACCATCTTCGCTAGATCTCACTGCTCGAGCTACACCCCCTCTCAGGCATCCGTTGATTGCTCGCAACACCTCACCCAGACCTGCCGCTCACGACATGAGCTCATACCTCGGTGGACTGAATGAAAGGCCACGCGGTAGGAGCCTCCTCTCTCTCGGTCGCAACGACGACGACGACGCCAGTGACGCCGAGTTGGAATTTGAGGCCCTTGCCTTCTCCTCCATTCAACGACAGCCATACTCTCAACGCGCCAGCACATTACCGCTCAGCAAGCCACAAACACCGCCCTCAGTCATGGCTGTGGCGTTGCAAGAGTCAGATGAAGCCAAGCATCTCATCCCGAGAACCCTCAGCCAGCGTTCCAGCGCCGAGCGCAACGTGCGCAGCCAGTCTGCGATTCTCCGCGAGCAAGCCGGCGCTGAGGACGAAGACGAAGTCTCGATGAGCATCGAGCACCTGGACGAGATCCTTGAGCCGCCGAGAAGACCCGGCCGTCGCAGTCGAAACAGCAGCAGTAGGGACGCCATCGAGGAAGAGACGCCCAGCGGTCGCAACAAGCGCCAGCGCATTGACAGAGCAGGTCGCACCCCAGGTGCCGTAATCCCTCCACGTCTCTCAAGTGCCAGACCCAGCCTCACGGCCGTCTCATCATCTCCAATGTTCGCCAAACCCCCGGTCCGCCGTCGTGAGTCCGGAACTGTGCCGTCTTCTTCACCTCTGGTTTCGATACCCGTGTTAGCTCCAGCCCCAGTACGAGAGAAGACGAATGGGACCAACGATAGTGTTGCCAGCGACTCGACCCGCTCAACTGGTGCTTATCTGGCAACAATTGATCCCGTGTTCGGCCGACATATCGCCGCTGCCGCTGCGAGGCTACCCATAGTCGTCACAGCGATCGAGTCTCAAAACACTGACCTTGATCTGAAGATTGATGTGCAGACTCGTCACCTCGCGCAGCTGTTTAGTGATGCCGAAGCTGAGACGGTTGATGAGCTTCAGGACCGACTTTCCATTACTTCTGCCGAGCAAGCGGCAGCGCAGACGGAACTTGACGCGCAGGAGCAGAACGTGGCCTCCTTGCGCGGTATACGAGATCGCCTAGTCGGAGAGTCCCACGGACTGACGGATAAGACACGGAAAGAGCTTGCAGGCTCTATGGAACTGGC
>NW_003315027.1:1188824-1190721 GCF_000150825.1 Verticillium alfalfae VaMs.102
AGCCACGGATGATTGTAAGGCGGCCGACGCCGCGTTGCACGCCTGCCAAGCGCGGGTTGAAAAGCTCGATCGCTCAAAGTCTGAGATTTTGCAAGCACAGGATAATTTAGAGGATGATCATGCTAGGCGGACAGAGAGCCAGGCCGTGTATGATGCGCTTAGGGTGTGCACTGCTCGGGGCCTTTTTAACATGGGGGGACTAGCATGAAAACTTTGTGGTGATGAGTTTTGATCTATATGTTAGAACCGGCGCACAGCGTAGACTGTTGTTTCTTGATACCTTCCCATTGTGGCCCTATAATTATTGAGCGCGTAAAATCATCAGGTGTGAAATTCCGCAGCACCACGTATCCTACCATATATATCATGACGACGAGGTGGCGCGCGAAGAACAATATCAACCATAGAGTTCAGTTTGACGTAGGTGTTGTGATTTGCTATATATTCACTCCTTATTTATACATGCGACCCTCCTACGTGCAGCATCAAGAGCGAAATCGCAAGAGGGTTTGGTCATCAGATGTCCACTGAAATCCTACGCCTTTTCACAACTTTGATGCCACCAATAGACAGACTATCAAGCGCTATGCGACTCAATGGCATTTTGAGCAGGGGAATTGAATGTCGTGCAGATATCTCAATGCCCACCTCCGATGACAAACACCACACCAGTCAACCTCATGCTTCAATAATTTAAATGTAATGATCGACGCGCAAAGTCCGTGATGCAGGTGGAGATGTCCGCGATCAAGCTCGCCCGTGCTCCCTGCTGCCAGACCTTCGGGCGATTTGTAACTATCCGTTGCTCTGTAAGAGGGATAGTGATGCTTGTATATTGCACGATTCATTTCAGTATTAGCCTTCATTTCTAGCAATATAGAATTCGAAGCCCAACAATATGGCTCAGCCACCCATTTCCAGTCAGCTATGGTCGCTCACGGGGAAAACAGCCGTCGTCACAAGGGCATCACGTGGTATTGGCGGGATATCCCTCCCTACTGCGTGCACAAAGGTTTTAGCAAGATAGCTGTCACTCGTGGTACGAGCCGCGATCGGCCACAGCTCATCATTGACGACTGCAGAAAGCTTCGCATGGCGTACGTAACTGCAATACAAGAATACTTGCTCGATCCCAGGTTTGGCCTTAAGGTCTTGACACACGCTCTTCAAGACCCTAGCAAAACGTCAATCGACACTCTTATCCATGATACCGTTTCGCGAGGCCCAAGCACGGCAAATTCATTTAAAAAAGAATGACACGTGGAGACTTCTTGCAGGTGATACGGGCTCACGTCTGCGCGTCAGCCTCTCTTACTACCATGCTCCTGCCCTATTCAATCCGAAGGAAGGCAGAATCATCAACATCTCAACCAACACTGCCAAGACGGGCAACTCAATCTTTGACGATACATGGGGCCAGCAAGGCGACCCTTAATGACTTCAAGGGCTCTTTACAGACACCTTTGCCAAAAAGAAAGGGGCAATGTATAACAATCCTGTTGCGGGTTTGATCGCGACTGCTACCTTCAACAGTATCAGATATCCATTGGGCGCCGAAATTTTGGAACATCAATCGCACAGACATCTGCTGCCCATAGGTTCAGACCCGCACAAGACATGACTTACATCGTTGTTTTCCACGCCAGAGAGGGCAGATGGGCGTTGATTGTACAGTCAGCGCGAACTGAGGACTTAGGGGGGCTTCTTACAGCGCTTGGCTAGACTCGACCGGGCAACTGTCGTTGCTGCATTTTTGCGGGTGAGCTATAGGCGGCAGAGTATTGGGACTTAAGTCTGTCGGATAACCTATAGCTTATGGGATGTCTTTGACTTGGAACCTGAGGATTGAATTACCAATGGACGGAAGCCAATCCTGCACATGAATGCATTGCCCTGT
>NW_003315027.1:1190821-1231772 GCF_000150825.1 Verticillium alfalfae VaMs.102
AGCCGCCACCGTGTACCCACTCCGGCATCAGCCAGCATATGTAGCTTGGTAGTCAATCCGTACTTGGCATGGGAGCCTTGGCATCAGCCACTTCATGGATCTTCGGAGCAGCGCGCGGTGTTCTGTCCATCTGCCGAAGCACGCACGGTAGATACCGTTGCACATTCTATGGTGGCCGTAGCGAAGTCACCTCGGGAAATACCTTTTCTGGTAAAAGCGCCGAGCGCGGAAAGTGATTTTCCGTTGCGGGGTTTAGATTATCTCGAGAATAGATTGAGAACGTCATTGAGTCAAGCCCCAAAGAGTGATGCACTTGCACTGCCGGCTCACTCGGTGGAGATTTATAATCTGCAAGCTGGCTCTCACTCAAGCATGCATATAGGGCGGCCCTCCCGCGGCAGACTCCTACACTGGCGCTCCGTCACCGTCACGGGAATTTTCACAGGCGATATATAGCGACAGAACAAGATGAGGTCCTTCCGCACACTCACCATTTTCATGGGCATGGTGGCGACTGTCCTTCAAGGGGCTTTGGCAGATACAGCCTCCGACTTACACAACGGTAAACCTGTCGGGAAGGAAGTGACATACCAGGGTGGTAAGCTTCACTCGACTGTGTTCAAGCCGAACCCCTGACTAAGCGAGTGTCTAGTCAAGTTCTATGTTTCAATGCCCAGTGCAAAGCACCGTGGAAAGAGCGCTGCTGCCGCTGTCTTGTTCCTGACAGACATCACTGGTATCCAGGCACCCGAGAACAAACTGTTAGCATCATCCAGCCCCTCTTATTTAACGGCCACTGAACCGTTGCAGTCTCGTTGACGGCTTCGCTCGCGAGGGTTTCGTGACTGTAGCTCCCGATCTCTTCGATGGTTCACCAGCTGTCCTGGGTGACCCCAATTTCAACGTGACCAAGTTCCTCAGCGAACACCCTCCCGCTGTCACGGATCCGATTGTCGACATTGCTATTTCCTTTCTCCAGGATAAGCTCAAAGTCAAGAAGATTGCATCTTCGGGATACTGCTATGGCGGACGGTATGCCATTCGTGTGCTCGATGGCCAGCACGCAGTGAACGCTGGATTTGCCGCCCATCCAACAGCTGTCACCACCGAAGAGGTCAAGGCAGTCCAACAGCCTCTCGGCCTCGCTAATGCCCGTAAGGCAGACCGCTCCCAATTTCCTTGCTCCGCATCTCCTGCTCTATACTGACATTGGGCAGAGAACGATCCGGCTTTCACCTTGGCTCAGCAGACCGAGACGAATATCATTCTGGGCGACCTTGGCCATGGCTTCGCGGCGTCCCTGTATAGTGGCGTCAGGCACGGCTTCGCGGTCCGTGCAAATGTCTCCGAACCCCAGCAGAAATTTGCCAAGGAAGAGGCCTTTGCACAGGCATCTCGGTTCTTCAAAGCGTGGGCTTAGGTACGACGTCTTCACGCAGCGAACCCAGCCGTGCAGGGCGCCTCAAAGCGATTCCGCCGCGCCGCACCGCGCCAACGCATTGCTTCCTCAGATAGGTCATATGTCAACAGGGCGCTTTCCGTGAAGGTCGAGATAATGAATCCACAATTCAGACGCGTGTCAATTGATCCATCTCACGCTTCCTACCTACCTAGTTGTATGTCGCGCAACGCGAATTGACGTGGGCACCTCTAGTGCCACGTACTTGTATGGCCACCGATAATGGGAGCCCAGGAGCGGGTGACTATTGGCGGCGCTCCTGGAGCCCAGAGTTGTTTTGAGTGGCAAGAAACGACTTGACGATGTTGGAATATACTGTAGCGCGCGCTTGGACCCTCGCAAGTGCCTGCTTTGGTTCCCAAGTTCCAGCGGACCCCATCGCTACTGGCACGCCCCGTGCACGAGCCAAGGGTCCAGAAGCAACCTGCCTAGCCCAATCAACAGTAAGTACGTCAGCTACGGGCTTTTTTCTGTTTGGGAGAAATTTCAGATTCCGTTGCAAACGAGAGTTCACTGCCTGTTGCACCTATTCCTTCTCTCTACTCTCTTTTTCGATTGCACAGCCATCGACGCGAATATCACGACGACGACGAATCTCTCTCACTCAATCAAAAACACTTGCCAGCCAGCCTCCTACTTTCACATGGACCAACAGAAGCGTCGTGGCGATCGCCGCCGCGGGGGACGTGGACCTCAACGTGCCCGCGGTCCCAGAAACACAAATGGCCATGGTGGCAGGAGCAACAACAACCATGCCAACGAATTTCAGCAGCCGATCCAGCCTTCAGCTGAAGACTCCGAGCCTCAACTAGGCAGAGAAATGTCCGTCGACAACGATAGACCTCCTTTGACCGAGCCTGTTCCCCAGGACACCCCCCGCTTCGCCGACCTGAACGTTGTTCATCCCACCATTGTCAAGACCATAACGGAGGACCTCAAGTTCGACCACATGATGCCCGTTCAGGCGGCCACCCTTCACGAATTACTCCCTCCCAACCGAAGCGACTGCCTGGTTCAGGCCAAGACTGGCACCGGCAAGACGATCGCCTTTCTGCTGCCCGCCCTACAGACCATGATCACGCAGAACCGTGGCGCTGATGCCGGTATCTCCCTGCTCGTCATCTCGCCTACGCGCGAGCTTGCCATGCAGATCGCCAAAGAGGCTACCAACCTGCTCCAACGCCTGCCGAAATACCGCGTCCGCATTGCCATCGGTGGCACTAACAAGGATCGAGAAGAGAGAGCTATCCTCGGCGGCTGCGACATCCTCATCGCCACCCCTGGTCGCCTCTTCGACCACATGTCTAACGAGAATGTGCTCTGGGCCTTGCGTCATCTTGATACTCTCGTCCTCGATGAGGCTGATCGTCTGTTGGATATGGGATTCATGAAGGCTCTCCGCGACATAGTTGGCCAGCTGCCCGACAAGAAGGCCACCAACCGTCAGGGTATGCTCTTCTCCGCGACCATCGCCCCACACGTCGAGCAGGTCGCTGGCCTGGTTCTGTCTCCCGGTTACAAGTTCATCTCGACCATCCCCGCCGGCGAGATCAACACCCATCAGCGTGTACCTCAACTGCTCATCAAGGTTCCCTACTTCTCATCCGTCTCTGCCGCCATGGTTGGCTCCATCCGTGAGGAGGCTCGCCAGCATGAGGCTTTCAAAGCCATTCTCTTCGCTCCAACAGCCGCCCTGGCCGATCTCTACGGTTTCGTGCTCGAGAAAATTGCCGGCTTGCCGCCAGTCTCGATTCTGCACTCACGCATCTCCCAGAACAAGCGCACCAAGGTGACGAACGACTATCGTGATTCACGCTCCGCTATTCTTGTCGCCACCGATGTAGTCGCTCGCGGTATGGACTTTCCCGGTGTCACCACCGTCTTCCAGGTGGGCATTCCCGCAGATAAGCAGAGCTACATCCATCGTCTCGGCCGTACTGCCCGCGCTAGTGCCGAGGGTCGCGGCATCTTCATTGTCTCCGAGGCTGAAGCATGGTTCCCCAAGTGGACACTCAAAGAAATTACCTTTGTGCCGCACGATGCCGATACTTCGTCGGCTGTTGAGGTCTCGGCCATCATTGATACTATGGAAGAGGGCGACAAGGCCAAGATCTACCAGGCTTGGCTCGGTTATTACAACAATCACATGAAGGCTCTGAAATGGGACAAGGAGGAGCTTGTTGCCCAGGGCAACATCTATGCCCGTGATGGCCTCGGGTGCCCCGAGACACCCGCCATCGCCAAGACGACGGCCGGCAAGATGGGCCTGCGTGGTACGCGCGGACTCGTTGTTGTTCCCGACCCTCCCAAGCAGGGCCGCGGCGGTGGTGGGGGTGGGCGCGGCGGCGGGCGGAGGAGGACGCGGACGGAGGGGTGGACGGGCTTAAGACGACTCTCACGATTCATCTGACTTGATACTGGGCTGGCGCGGCGTCTGTTCATCATGTTGATACCCAACTTCCATACCTTGCTGGGCGCAGCTTGACGTGCTTCGCAGGATAGACTGGTAATGAATACTGAATGACTTTTTACATCGGTCCTTCCTAAGCCCGAGCGAGAAAACGACAAGTCTTTGTCAAATTGTTTTGGTCATTTTCACTAGTCCTGTCACAGGCGTCTGTCTTTCGCATTAGGCCAGCAAGCACTAGACAATAGGCATGGGGTTCGAACAAATCCTAATCACTGGCCACCCGGCATCAAAAATAACGTAGGTTCGCAATAATTCAGTGCTTGAGAGAATAGCCGCAGTTGAACAAGTCCACTGACAGGGGCAGTCAGGTGGTCGCATGTATGTAGAGCTGGATTTTGGCTGTTTCATTGGTGAGATTCCAGTGATTCCAGTGCCTAAACTAGGGGCCTGATTCTGCGCCGGTCCGGATCCTGTGGATTTCCATGGCCGGCTGACTACTAACCGGACCTCCGGACCGCGACTATCCCGTCCAACCTTTCGCGGTTCAATGCGAATTATATGTACCACATGGTCCTAAACAGCAATTATTGACAGGCCTAGACAGTTGCGTCTATATTCTCGTCTGAATCACCCCCCGCCTAAACCCCTCCTACACATAACGCACATCACCAGCACAACATGACAGCGAATGAGATCGCAGCCCCCCTCGGGCCCCTGACTAATTCAAATTTTGCCATCGACGTCGTAGATGCGCAGGCACTGTCTACACCAGACCGCCAGGCCATGCTGTGGACGGACGATGAGTCTCGAACCCTGGACTTATCATTTCGCTACTTTTCTCAAAAGTCGCATTCCTCGGCACAGCTGCTCAACGATCTCGGCATCCAGAAAGGTGACATTTTGATGATACTTCTGCCGCGAGTGCCAGCATGGTAGGAAGCCTGTTCGTGACCATGAGAGCAGTGGCTGACAGTAGACAGGTGGGAAATAGCAACGGGAGCACTGCGAGCCGGCATCGTTGTATCGCCATGCACCACTTTGGCCACCCACAAAGACATGGCTTTTCGTGCGCAAGCTTCAAAAGCTGCTGCATTTATTGGTGATACAGAAACTATTACGAAGTTTCTGCGCGTACGCGACAATTGTCCTTCCATGAGAACTATACTGCAAGCCGATGGACTACCCGTGCCAGGGATAGCGCAGTATGATGAGTTGATCGGAACCTATGATCCAGATGTCCGATACTTGGGAGACCAAACCAAGTCTACAGATCCCGCATTCCTTTTCTTTACCTCTGGAACTACCGGTCCACCAAAGATGGTCGTCCATAACCACCTTTACCCCTTAGGTACGCAGCCCCTGTTGGGTCACGAGCTGCTTCAAGTACTCATCTGACATCCCTAGGTCATGTACCAACTGGCCAGGCTTGGCTTTTGCTTGGACCTGGCAAGCTTTACTGGTCGTTGGCCGAGCAGGGATGGGCCAAGGCAGCTTGGTAAGTATGGTCACTTCACATGATTCATTCTTAACAACGTTGACTTGCCTGTTAGGGCTTGGTTTGCGGCCTGGAATACTGGTGCTGCACTCTTTGTACAAAAGATGCAGGGTGCCTTCTCGCCTCAAAGTCTCGTAGAAACCTTGCACAAGTACCCTATCACAACGCTGTGTGCGCCTCCAACGGCCTTCCGTCGACTAGTGCTGCCGGAAACCCGAGCACTGATACAAGACCTTCCGCCGTTGCAGTTGGAACATTGTGTAGCGGCCGGAGAGGCGCTTGAGGGCGAGCTCGTCAGAACATGGGCATCCATTACAAGCATTGAAATCAAAGATGGTGAGCTATGAACTGGGGCAGGTTAATCTGCAGGGAGCACAACTAATGAGAACTCCTCATAGGGTACGGTCAAACCGAAACAACATTGCTGTGTGGCAACTTTCCGGGGAACAAAGTCAAGCTGGGTTCCATGGGATTGCCTACTCCTGGCACTCAGTTGTGTGTCGTGGATAACAATGGCGATGAGTGTGACGCCGGTGAAGAGGGTGATATTGCCGTGGCGACACACGACATAGATGGCGCACCGCTCAAGGGTATTTATGACGGCTATCTCCAAGCTGATGGTACAACGAGTATCAAGCTGCAGCAAGAAACCCATCCCAAGGAAGGAAGAAAACCCCGCCAATGGTACCTCACAGGCGATAGAGCGAAACGTGACGGCGAAGGTTACTTCTGGTTCATCGGTCGTGCAGACGATGTTATCAACTCCGCCGGATACCGAATTGGTGAGTCTTTGGTCCATCACACTGAGACTGTTTGTTAATAGAGGCTCTAGGACCTTCCGAAGTCGAGGCAGTGCTCCAGGAGCATCCCGCTGTTCTAGAGTCTATCGTGATTGCATCACCAAGTGCGGAACGAGGAGATGTTGTCAAGGCATTCATAGTCCTCACAGATGCCGCAAAGAATGATGATCTGGTGGTACTGGCCAAGAAGATTCAAGACCATTGCAAAGAGACAGCGGCACCTTACAAGTATCCTCGCAGGATAGAATTTGTGGGCAAGGACTTCTTCCCACGAACTGTGAGTGGAAAGGTGCAACGAGCCAAGTTACGTGAGAGGGAACGGAGTCAACAAACAAAAGCAAAGATCTAGGCAGGAATGCAACGCCCACAAAGTTCATTAATAGAAGTGATCTGGCTGAATAATTTGTAACTAACCCAGCAAATCTAACATCAAGAGCGTGTCTTGTTGCATCTCTTCCCGTGAAGGTTCACCATCAAGAACAGGATCTGTCACAGCTGGAAAAAAATGGCCCAAGCCCTCCTGCTGCATGGCATGCATGTCAGCTGCCGATGGAGCCCAAGATGTAGGAGATGGTGGTCTAGTTTCGGCTGACCAAAATCCATCGGGTGCACTCGAGCAGGTGCTGTAATCCAAGATAGACCACATCAGGTCGCAGTCAGCCTGTCTTAAGGGCTCGGCAAGGCTGGCAGGATTATTCAGTCGGGCGTAGCGATGGGCTCGTTTTGATAATTTCTTAAGAGCGTGAACCTGTAAACCATCAGAAACGGGTCTTCGAGTTTATTAGGTGCGAACCTACCATTGACTGACAGCTCTCCCAGTATGGCGATAGGTCGTCAAGAATCTCGCGGCAGATCGAAAGGCAAGTGGCAGAATCTTCTCTGACAGTTTCTCGGGTAGAGAAAAGACCTATGGCGTGTATGGTGCTCGCCATCAGTGTACAATACCCGTAGAAAGACCCGTGGGCGGCGTGACCAGCTAGCTTCGCATCCCGGATCAAATGCGTGATCCTCTTGGCATAGTCGTATCCATTGTCTAAGGCGCGAGACAAGAAAGTGCTCGGGGGTTTTCCGAGGCTGGATCTCACTCGCTCACACAAGAGGAAGGGCTGACTTAAGATGCAATGACTCAGCATGAAGAGGATATGTGAGAAAACAAGAGGCCCGGCCAGAGCAGCATCAATATCAGACTCGCTGCCAGTACAGTAAAGTGCGAGTGCTTCTTCGATGGGTTGCTCAAAGTACCCCTCGCAGGTGAGTAGTTCGGATGATATTGTGGCATAGTCCGAGCTTCCGTCCCACGGAGCTTGGCGAGGGCGGACACTCACATTCTGCATCATGCATTGTGTGCATCGGCCGAGGATAGATGTCATGGCCACGACAAGGGCTGGGTGGCCGGGATGCTGGCCAACCAGGAGCCTGTTCTGAGTGACATCCTCGAGCTTGTAACCATTTGAAGGAAAGGCGGCTCTCCAGAGATGTTCTTCACATGGAAGGGACAGGTGACAGCTCGCCTCAAGAACCGCTGGCGGTCTTGCTCTGGCACAAGACGCAAGTCTGTCCAGCATGTAGACCGACCAGAATACGCGCCGTCTCTCCTCCTTCTCCGCGTTATCGAGGGTTGTTTGGTCATCCATCATGAGGCGGAGGTCTTGAGCCATGCGGACAGCGAGCCCAATTTTCACCCAGGCCGAGTCATGCCGATCATGACCAGCTAGCAAAGCATCAGCCGAAGGAAATACAGGCTGTATTCGGAAACGTACCAGTAAAGTCATAGATGGACAATAACGTGATTGTCTGGACGGTGGCAAGATCTGCGTCCCCTCGCTCATGGAAGTAGAGATTGACAATTGCCTTCCATGACATATTCGCGAAAAGTTTAGCCATTTGCTTGGTACGACCCCTGAAGAATTGATCCTCCGAGAATCTCAGGGCGTGGGCAAGCACGGCGAGGAGCAGGTGGTCAGGCCAACTGCCTCCGTCAAGCTTTTCCCAGAATTTGCTCTCATGAAAGAACGAATACGGCTGGTTATGTGCGTATTGAAAGTAATTCCGAAAGACTGCCCTCATAACGATGTCGGGTATGAGATGTTTCATCTTGCTGGAACTGTTTAGCTTCTGTGCTGAGGGGCGAGACGTTGCTCTTACACGGTCCAATGCTGCGGGTGGAAGGGATCGTTAAAACTGCCATATTCAGCATGTCTCGCCGCGATGGTCCTCGTGAATTCTGACCCAGGCGACGAGTGATCGAGGCTCCTCTCGCTCATGGCACCCGCAGTGACGATGGGTCCGCTTGCGACCGAGAAGCCTACGCCACCAGAAGCACATATCTGCCTGGTGAGCTCTGTCAACTGGCCAAGTTGCTGAGATATGCCATCCAGTGCTGACTCGAGCACGCTCAGTCTGTCGGCGACAGCGAGCTGAAGTCGTCAGCAGCTGATCGAGTCAACCCGGGACTTGAGACGGACTCACAGGGCGTTCTGATGTGTCGGAAATCTGTGACGAGGGATCGTTTGGTACGCGCGACGATATCCGCACTCGAGGGGCGCCCGGGCCAGGATATTGGCACGGTTCTGACAGTCGTCTACAACTTCGGCATGGGTGACCACCTGTGCACCGAGACTTCTTCCTTCTGGAAGAGAAGTATCCAGTCAGCAAGATGCACGCACTTCTTCTCAACTCGACAGATCATACCTGCATGCGATGCATGCCTGGTTGATGCGTCGTATCGGTCGGTATGCAGGCCCCGGAGCGGCACCGGCAACGCTGCCGGGGCTTTCGCTGCGGCTGCTGTTTGCCATGCTCAAAGGTTTCTGTCTCTAGGACAATATCAAAATGAGTCGGTCCGTGGCGGATGGATTGGGTATTGGAGAGGGAACCCACTCCTTCCGGCAATATGGTCCTCCGCAGGTGTGGCGACTGCAAACCCCGCGTTTGATCTCCGCTCTGCTGATAAACCTGGGGGTGGGCCACTCAATCGATAGCGCGATCAACCTCACGCCCAGGCTGCGAAGAGACGTACGGATCTCTTCTAGATCATGCGGCTGTTGGAAGCATGAGAGATTGCGTACCCGACCAGCGAAAGCGATTACCCCGCGAAGTGAGTGGTCCCTAGGTCGACACTCCAAGCCGGCCGGTCCGAGGCTGAACCCGGTGGCCCATGCGGCTTGGATGCTAATCCGTATCAGGAAGCAGGTCAACAGTATTGGAAGCTCCAAATGATGTCAAGCCACCAACCTGTCTCAGCCGGTCCGGGAACTTTGCTTTCAGACCGCCGTGCCTGATCACTGACGTGCCTGGCGTTCGAACCGATGATAGTTTTAAACCCTTATGTTGTCAGTTGCTGAGCGGACAAGTTTCTAGCAACGTGCCTCGCGACTTTTTGAGTACCTTACATATTTTTTCCCACCAATAAATATCCTGAACGCCAGCCAAAAGCTCTCTTGAACATGGACAAATCGACTCAAAATGTGGAGCTTGCTGAGTCCTCTGACCAAGGTGGGAACGCCTCGGGTTGTTCAAGCCTCGAAGAGGCAGTCGACACTAAGAAACTTATGAGAAAGATCGACTGGACCCTATTACCCTTTCTCACTCTCTTGTACCTGCTCTCTTTCCTCGATCGAACCAATATTGGCAATGCTCGACTCGACACACTTGAAGCCGACCTCAATATGACAGGAATCATGTACAACAATGCCTTGGCAATCTTTTTCCCCTTCTACGTGATTGCCGAAATTCCTTCGAATATCGCAATGAAGAGATTCGCGCCCTGGCTCTGGATCCCATTCATCATGCTCTGTTGGGGCATAGTCTGTACCCTAATGGGAATTGTACAGAGCTATGAAGGACTTCTGGCTGCGCGAGCTGTGCTTGGTCTTGCTGAGGGTGGTCTTTTTCCAGGCATTGCTTACTTGTAAGTGTTGCCGGTTGCATCTCTCGCATAAACCGAACTGAAAATCTCTTGGAACATAGCATCACCATGTGGTACCGTCGTCACGAGTGCGGTCTCCGACTAGCAATCTTTTTCTCAGCTGCCACGCTCGCTGGTGCCTTCGGGGGGCTCTTGGCTCGTGGAATTCTAGAAATGGGTGGTGTTGCTGGTCTTGCCGGTTGGCGTTGGCTATTCATCCTCGAGGGCATTGTGACAGTTCTTGTCGGTCAGTACACCCCTTCAGTTACCCGAGTAGTGCTTTCTGACGGGATACTAGCGTGCGTCGCTGTTAAGGTTATGCAGGACTACCCCGAAAAAGCCAAGTTCCTTACCGAAAGTGAGCGGAAGGTGGTACTAGAACGTCTTCAACAAGATCGATCCTCACTTGCGAACGAGTTCGACATGAAATACGTTCGTCACGCATTGTCTGATTGGAAGATTTGGGTCCATGTCGTCACAACCATCTGCGTCTATACTGGAGTCTACTCGTACTCGCTATTCTTGCCGACCATCATTCGCGATCTTGGTTACACAAGTCGCACAGCTCAACTGATGACTGTCCCGCCATTCGTGGTAGCCTGTATCATCTGCGTCTCGGCAGGGTGGTATGCAGACAGGCTCGGTCAACGCGGAGTCTTTATGATAGTCTTTATGTTTGTTGCGTAAGTACTTTTCTGTTCCTCTTCTTTCACGGCTTGGTGCTTGTCAATGTGTCGCTGATATATGTACAGAATCATTGGTCTCATAATGCTTACCGTTGTGAGAAACGTGGCTGTGAGATACGTCGGCTGCTTCTTTGCTGCTGCTGGCATCTATCCCAGCGTCCCCCAGGGCGTAGCTTGGAATGGCAACAACATCGGTGGTGGGCTCAAGAGGGGGATTGGTATTGCTATGCATGTTGGATTCGGTAACATCAGCGGCATCATCTCGTCGTATCTGTTTCTGCCAAAGTATAGCCCGAGGCACTTACCGGGGCTCAGCAGTCTTCTTGGTCTCTATGTTGTCGCTCTTGTCCTTTGCGTCTGTATGACAGCCTATCTCCGGCGAGAGAATGCGCGACGCGACCGCATCTATGGATCTCCCGAGGAGTATACAGAAGAGCAACGAGAACTCGAGCGCGAGAAGGGGGACAACGCTACTTTCTTCCGCTTCACCATCTGACGGGCATGGTCGTTGATGGAATCGGACGGTATCATACCTATTAATTTTGAAGAAAGACTGCGAATTGCTACGAATCACAGGCATACTTATAGCATAATCACAAACTCGTCCAGTTAATTCCTGTAAAATGACATTTTCAGGAGCGAAACAACATTCGAGCTCATCTTACATGAAGCGGTCATAATCGCTGCCTACTGTCGCATGGTCCGAGCGACACGAGAAAGCTCGTGGGCCGGACCGGCCGGACCGGCCTCCAGCTGCCAAGCGGGAAGGTCCTTTGCCGGAATCTGCACCAATCAACGAAGAGTCTTCTATGTTACAAGCTGCCTCTAGGTAGGAACTAAGCTTCTTAGAACGTACAAACTATGTGATGCCAAATTTCCCGAAGCCTGGCTGGTGGTGCCGGGAGGGGGTTAATGTCAATCGTCAAGAACAGACAGACCCTGTTTCCCAGCTCGTCAAATCGCCATCTATATCAACTGTAACATATGTACGTCCACTGGGCGGGTTCGTCAGGGTACTTTCTCCAGCTGTCCAAATGGACAGAGGTGTCAAATCTGGCGAATCCATCAAACCCTCCTGAGCTCCGTTCTCGGTGTCGTCCACCAATTCAGGAATGGACAGATCGATGACTGTATTTTCTGAGGGAAGAGGAGTAGCCCAGTCAAGACCAAGAAAGGTGTCCAATTCTGTCCAACTCAAGATGTCGGTTGGATTCATGCTCATGGCGTATGAGTATCCTCGGAAGCCTTCGTCGATTCGAGGTTCCTCCGATGTCTGTGATAATTTAAGAATCTTGGACAACTGATCTCTCTCAGGACAGTTGCCTGTGCTCAAACTAAGGTCTGCTGTAATGACAAGTCGTAAGAATGGTTCTGCGGATGGTAGAGGTATTGCAACTCCATCGTCCGAGTCACTGCTAAACTTATCAAGGGCCCATGGTTGAGCCAGCTCACTAGCTCGGCGTGCGATAGCGCCAAACCAGGTAATACCACCGTACTGAGCACCTATAGTTCTCATGGCTTCAGTCAGAAGACTTAGTTGGCTGTTCTGGCGCAGCTGGTCCCTCCCGAGCGCTTCAGAACATGCGCAGTCGGGATGTCTGCCTGTTTGTGAATTCACAGTGTAGATCATCAGCGGTAATACGCTGAAGGCAATTCTAGGTCTGCTTTTAGCCTGGTATCAAAAGTCGAAAGCTGGAAAGAAGACCAAGAATAGGAGGGCTCTTACGTGCTCATGGGTAACCAGCGAACCAGTCGCATCTCTGTCAAGCCCTGCATGCAATCGGTAAAGCAGGAGACGGCATACTGTAGCTTGCGGAATCCTTCTGCAGTCGGTGGCTTCTTGGGTGGTGATGTCGCCATCATCGCTCGAACAATAGAATTTTGACATAGGAGCGCGAGAGCCGAGCTGCGATGACTTGTGAGTGCTTTTGAGATACAATCAACCAAAACTCTAGCTTACTGATAGTATAAATAAACGGTGTGGCTGAAGAGTCGAACGCAATTCGCCTGGAACCCCTCCAATCTGGGATTCTGCGCCGATGCCAGATACGGGAGGGAATCGCTCACTTGTGTCCTTCGTACCAAGATTGTAGGGTCTTTCTCAAGTCGCAGCGTTCTTTGCGCGTCCCTCTCGGGGTCGTGACTTGGGCCGCAGCGATTTGTCGGATTCTTGAGAAGCCATCAGGCTGAGCAGGTCGGTCACGATGATACAAAGGCTTGCCAATCTGCAAGTCACTTCGATGAGCTCATTTTTGGTGTCGCTATCGTATACCTTTGATTTGTGAACTTCGTCCAAAAGATCTTTGGTCTCTAAGCCAGGAAAGATCTGGAGATCGAGTGTCTCTTTTGTGATGAGGGCCTGCCTCCGCAGAGCCAGCGCGATTACGCGGTCACGCATGATGCAAGACCACCATAGTCTTTTAAGGATGTTTCCATGGCTTGTGCGTTCTAAAATGGATGGTTGTTCATCCTCGCTCTCGGAGGCGTCAGGATCAGCTGCTGCAAGGCGTGCATGATTGATAGCACGCCTGAGCCATGAGGTATTGGACTGACGACTTCGGGGATCCTCTGGCGTATAGGAGAAGGATAGGAGGAGCGAGGACTGGCCAAGGACTTCCGAGGACGGCTCACCCCCTAGGTCATACAAAAGCTTCTCAATGTTATTTTCGTGCGTATTTGGCGGGGAGTTCGAATCTTACCTTAGCCTTCCGGTATAATTCAGCTCGTGCTGATTGCATAGAGTCATAGCCGAGCACCCGGAGTGTACTCAGTGACACAAACTTCCAGTCATCAGCCTTACTCAGTAAAAAAGGTATCTGACGACATACGTTACAAGACGCAAATAGCATAGCCTGAAGAAGCAGCAGCGATATTCCATCTTTGAAGGCCCCCGTGGGAATGCTATTGCAATATTTGCCCCAAAAGTCGCCTTCGTTAAGTATCGGGAGAAATGGGTGCACGTGGCGGAAGTACTGCTCAACGAACTCGTCGAGTATGCTGCGAGTCGCAACTCTTAGACATCCCTGTGCTTCGAGCACATTGACATCACGTACAGGGAGCTTCGGAAGATGCTCAAAGTTTAAGAAACAATGATGGGTGTAAAGAACATCTGAGCATCGCCTGACTGAAGGCAAGAACATGGCACCTAGTTCATGATCCAATCGCGGAGCACAGCCATCTGTCACTAGACTGTGTGCTCCGGCCGTTGCCTCGCGGGAAGAAGAAGCACCAGCATTGACAACCCCTTCAGTGATGTTGTCCTGTAGACAACGATTTCTGATGGAGTCCTGCTTGTTGAATGCTTGCCCGACGGGCCTTTCTCCTCGAACTGAAGCTGTTCGGTTTGCGGACGACAACTGTGCATGGCGTGGCGAACCATGACATGCCTCGAATGGGGATGGTGCCTTAGCCTGTGATGTAGTATCGGCCCTTGAAAGACCTTGGCTGCAGATTGCTCTTGTTAACATGAAATCGGGTGACCATCATCCTTCAGATTTGCTTACTTTCTCCTGTTTGCTCTAGGACGAACTTGACAGTCGAGGTCATCAAGAAAGCAGATAGCGCAAGGTGCACCGCGTTGAGATACATCGCATCGGACCTTCCGTTTCCCGGCAGTGCACGCATGCCACGCCCGCTCGCCTTGCGAACGATTCTTCCCAGCCGCATTGACTTGTGGTGTTCTCATAGTGTAATTAAGATGAAATCGTTCTGTTTTCTGGGACTCTTTTCGGCTGAGTGAGTAAAATTATGAATCTGGCCCGGGGAGATTGTAGAGGACAGAAATGTTGAAGTGCACTGACGGTAGAAGTGTGAGTCTAATGAATAGAAGAAAATGGATGCTTGGATCTTTGCATCACTTTGATCATGGCATCTGTCTTATCGCCACAGATATCGGTCCGGCCAACTGCCGGCCGGCCGGACCGGCAGCGGGAGCCTGAGGAGAAGTGGGGTCACTACTTGGCACCAGCCGGCTGCTCGAGGTGGGTGCCCTTGCGCCAGACGAAGACCAAGAAGTCATACAAGCAAGGTGGGGGTGGTGGCACTGTGACGTATAGAGGTAGATGATCCCCCAAATATCAAGCCCTCATACTTCCGATCTTAGTTTCTTCACTTATATACAATCATGAGCCCTGTCGAGGAAGAATATGATCCAAGCCTTGGCCTACTAGCCAAATTAAAACTTCAAGCCGGGCACAGATCACTGACTGTCCCCAGTTTTACACCATCAAGTCGTATTAATCAATCCCTAAACAATCAAACGGCTGTTGATTATCGACGGTCGTCACGGACCGCTATTTGGACTCACTACATTCTGAGATGTCAACTCCAAATGCTGGCTAGGGTATTGAGCTCGGGCCTTGAAGATCCTCGTTTGCACAAACGGTTCACCCAAGCCAGTGGCCGATGGCTGTGAAGCACAGATGTGTCGGCGATGTACATGTGGGACATCACATACAGGATTCTCCACCACATCGTATTACTGCTGATCCGGCATATCGGATGCCTTGTTCGAATTCGACCCATGCTAGATGGAGATTCCGGGGACGCCCTGGGCTTACCCCAGGCAACAACATTCGTCACATTGCGATTGTTTCATGTAGGGTGGGGATAGAGGCGGGTCAGCACCTCGTAGGCCTTGCTCAATATGCTAGCCCAGCAGTTGCAGCTTGTACCTGGCTGATGGAGCTATTACATGTAACACAGGTCCCCTTTCACATGGTTGCGCGCATTGCCTTTCTGATGACTGGGAACGGAAGTCATTGTTCACCTTGTTGATTCTTGAGGGGGTTCCCTGAGCCATTCAACGCAAGTCTTTCAGCATCCGTTCCAATGCAGACACGCCTAAGCTACGTCCAGCGCCTGACTTTGATTACGCGATCAAGAGGAGTGAGTGCCCACATTGGCCTAGTCTCGCCATCCGAGCCTGCTCAGGACGGGGTCAGGCCGCCGGCGGCCGGAAGAGCTTCAGAGCAGGACCACTTTCGAAGCTTGTCTTCCTCAAGCTCAAAGGGGGTCAGCTGCAACAACGGTTTCAGTTGTCAGAACGTGGTCTGGGGTGTATCAAGGGCCAGTATAAATGAAGGAACTTCAATGGGTATGATAGTGCAGTCAATCAGCTACTCTTGGTCTCCGCGACATCAGTTTCCAAACTTCGCAAACTGTACCTCCGATGATGCGGATGAGGCACTGCCTCGAACTGGGTCACGCGTCTGTGCTGGACCTATGTCACCAGTCGCTCCGGACCTGCCATCCAGACTTTCCATATCTATGTCACTGTTTCTCCGCCGTCGGTGGCTATGAACTGTAATCTCCGTCGTCTTGATAACGTTGGAGTCTTGTCCAAAGCTGGGCTCCCCATTCTTGCCCCGTCCAACATGAACTTCGTATTCAGCCGCTGCATCTCCCTCATCGCCCAACTGCTTATTTCTCTCGCCATTGAACGTTTCAAGGGCGACACCACCGTTTGTCGCATTCCGACTGCGGGTATAGGAGCTTCCGTTTCTCGAATTCCGTGTAAGCTGGACGAGGCGATTGAGGATACTAAATTCGAGCTTGAGCTTGGCGCTGTAGACAAGCGGCTTCCAGGCTGTTTGGATATCGAAAAGGTTCGCAAACTCGAGGGCGAGAATAGAGACGTCGAGAAAAACCACAAGAAGGTTGACGTAAATTAGATGGTTCATGACCTTTCGCGTTCCCATGTTACCGATGCTCTTCTCTAGCCTGAGACGTTTCGTAGTTTCCCAAATGTACAGTGCCGAGATGATGATTTCTTGTAGAAAGAAGACACTGAGCTGGATCTTCTCGTACACTGAGTACGGATGAACGAAGGGTCCAGGGTTGGCCGAGTTGGAGCCATAGACGAGCACAATGATGGGTAAATGCAGCCAGACAGCATTTGTGATGATCATGATCAGCACAAGACGCAGTCGAGTCTGGTTAAGCATGACAATGTGCAGACGCGAGTACAGCACAACCGACTGACCGGTGATCATGGTGCACCAACCGATAAGGATCAGTGTCGCGTACACATTGGGCTGCACGTTCTTGCCAAAGTGCCTGAGGAGGTAGCCGACTGCGTTGAATGCGATGCCCCATGTTGCTACGACGAAGCTCCAAAAGTAGAGACCACTGCGTTTATTGAACGTAGCGAGGATGATGAAGTTGAGCTCCAGAACATTGTACAGCGCGATGCTGATGAATACCGCGATAATAAAAGCGACGGTGCCGCTCTGAGTGTCGATGTTTACCATGCTGGCTGATGTCTCTGGAGTATCAGTAGCTTGGCTAGCAACAGCACCTGTCAAAGGGAGGAAGTCGTCGAACAACAAAGAAAGGAAGGAATGAGCGGCAGAAGACGCAGAATCTCCGAGTCCTCCAAATCAACGGGTGTTCCATCAATTTGACTTGTTGAAAAGGGGTCTCTGACCTTCGCACTAAAGAATTCGTAGCTGAAATAACTTCCACCTCCATCCCAACGCGCCCACCCACACAATTTTACTGACACACTACGTTGAGAAGACCTTCCTCACAAGGGAACATCGTTCTGCGTTCCATCTGGTTGTGCATCAATGCGCCACTCAAAAGATGCGGCACCCCCCGGTTCCCCGCTCGTGCGCCCATATGGTGCCCGGCTTTTAAGTTTCCTCCGTCAATGGCCCGGACTCGCCCTAACGAACGAGTCAGTGCCATACGGGACAACGTTACCTGACATTTCAACCAACAGAGGTTACCCGAGAACAAATTGGATCGAGTCATTGCACCAATTTCGATCAACCAAAAATGGTTTCCAGTGGTTTCCTGTGCAGCATGCGTGCGGCATTTTGACCCACAATCCTACCGTCCTACGTGTAAAAACGTGCGAGTACCTTGACAAAAGGGAAACAAAAGCTTCTATTTCGCTGCAGATGTCACCATACTCGTGATTACTAAATCCGCTTCCAGTCACGGCATCTAATACCCTCGCCGCCAGAATTGTCCGGTGTTCAAGACGGCTAGCATCGTATCCCACAGCCAGCCGCCGGTAGCTGAGCCCACCTGTCCCGGTAAATAATGTCTTTGAGTTTGAGCTAAGCAGCCGGCCCCCCTTTTAACCTTACCCGCCCCCCAGGTTTCCTAGGCTGTATGGAGCGATCTGATGTCGACTTGACCCTGCCACCCTGCTAGTGCGTTCTGAAATATCAACTAATTCTGCGACCTCCTCCTCATCTTCAGGACCAAATCGCCAACATGTCAGGCGATTCGCTTCCACTCAACACTGACGCAACCCTGATGTCTCAGGAGACACACATAAACGGAAGCTACATCACCACCAGCAGACTTGCTTCGGGTTAATAAGGATGTGCCTAGCTTCTCACGGACCCTAGGACCTGGCAACCTGAGCTTGGCAGATGAGCAAACCACAGCTCGCATCATCCATGCCGTCCTGGAGGCGCAGCCTAAGCTCGACAATTGTATTCGGCAGGGATCGCCCAATTCCCGCTCGTCGTCCATGGAGAACCTGTCAGGCTTTGTTCTGTGCCGACTCTCTTGCCTACCCCATCGAACGACCGTCGCTGACGTGAAAAAGTGCAACGAGCCAGCCGTTGGACAACCCGCAAGCCAGGAAGTGCGCCTCGAAGCCTTCCCACGATGATTATGATCAGTGATCAAGTGTGCTGACTTGGCTTCTCCCTCAACTCGACTGTGCCTCGCCTTTGAATAGCCGCTCCAACCACTTTGGTCGCTTACAACTTCCAATCCACGTTGTTTGTCTGACCCCGCATAGCTGAGCGTCTCCCTCTTGCGGTCGGAATTTGCCGTCAAATGGTATTTGTTCTTGCCAACTATATCTCCCAGATTTCTAGCACCGGGGGAGGGAAGTGGACTGTATCTCGCTTAGGAGCATGGTGATGTAGGTAACTCGACCCGAGGAACTGCTCATGCGGCCTCCCTTACGATAAAAGTAGACTGACTGTTCCGGGTTCTCACGGAAACGCGACAGTTGACTTTGACTTATTGAAGCAGCTTCGGCCTTCGGGGTGCAACATTGCTGGGCTTGGCAGTGGTTTACGCAGCTAATTTCGACCTGATGTTGAAAACGACATAACTTCCTCACATCAGACGAACATGGTTGTAGGAGACTATTGCCTCCCCCATCGCAATCCAGAATAGCCCATTCCATGTTCTTTCGGCTACTGCACCACGTTGACCTTGGGGCTGCATGCGTGAGCCCTGGATTGATGGCGCAATGCGAAGGCGCTTGTCTTGCTACCACGCGACATGCACACATTATCTTCACGTGGGAGTCGAGATCACATTCATCGAGCAACCATGGGTGGGCCACGTACTTTTGAGCACCCACAATGCAGCTTAATCGCTGTTGTGTAGCAGCACTGCATTCCTTTCAGGCGGCCTAGCTGCTCCATCAACCTCAGCGGCAGCCCCATCGCATTGAGTTGAAGCCCAGTATTTGCGACAGTAGTCACAAATTTGCTGCTCGTATAATGCCCCTCCCCACAGCCATCAGTCGATCCTCTTCATCCCGAACCCCTGAGCCGGCCAAATTTGCTGGGATGCGTGGCGTGCTCGATTAGCCAGGCAACAGACCCACGGATGTTTGCCTGTTCAACCCCGACTCCCCCGCGCTGCGCCCTTGCCAACGCTGCTGAGCGAGCTTTCCGACCAGTTCCAGGTACCTGCGCCCAATAGCGGGTCAGCCTAGCACGCAATAGCCCTGTCGGCCCTGAACCCAATTGCCCCCCCATGAGTCGTAGCCTGGTCGTTTCCTGCCGCGTTCTCAATGTGATGTCTTGGTGCAGGCGAAGCTACACTGATGTCACTCTACCAGGCCGAAGTGAGCTAGAAGAATGCTGGGCACACCTTGTGGCCAACATATTTAAATGTAACCCATCTACCTGCAGGTCTTACATGGCAAGCCAATTGTCACGGACGATCATCTTGCCCACGATGCCTTCTGTTGTCTCTGTGCTCGCCGCTGGCCTCTTCGCCCATACGGGCGGTACTGGCTGCCAAGCTCCCGTCCACGGCTCAAATCATTGACCAGAAGACATTCAATGTCCTGCCCTCGGTCCCCCCTCCGTCGCAAGCCAACGACTCGACGGTAGGTTCTTTCCATTTCCCTAGAGGCCCGAGTGCACCGCTTACCTTTCGCCGCAGGTGTTCCTCTGGCCTGGCGTGACCCAGGAGTCGCTTACTGCCAAACCGTTTCACGTGTATGACGAGGAATTTTACGATGTTATCGGCGACGCCCCATCCCTGACCCTCATCGCCACGTCTCAGTCGGACCCCATCTTCCACGAAGCTGTCGTATGGTATCCTCCAACGGACGAGGTCTTTTTCGTTCAAAATGCTGGGGCCCCCGCCGCTGGCACCGGCCTGAATAAGTCATCCATCATTCAGAAGATCTCGCTGGCCGATGCTGAGGCTGTACGCCTGTCTGCCAACACGACCGACGAGGTCAAAGTTACGGTTGTCCCATCCAACCCTCAGGTCATCAACCCGAATGGAGGAACCAACTATAAGGGTCAAATCATCTTTGCCGGCGAAGGGCAAGGCGCCAACGTTGCGTCTGCGCTGTATCTGATGAATCCGGTGGCTCCGTATAACACCACTGGTGAGTTATATAGCATGTCTTCTTTGTCATACGTCATGTCTAACAAGGCACAGTCTTGGTGAACAACTACTTCGGACGTCAGTTCAACTCGCTCAACGATGTTGCCATCAACCCCCGCAATGGTGAGCTGTACTTTACCGACACCCTCTACGGCTACCTTCAGGACTTCCGTCCTGTTCCCGGTCTGAGGAATCAGGTCTATCGCTACAACTTCGATACCGGTGCAGTTGCTGTCGTCGCTGATGACTTCACCTTGCCAAACGGCATTACCTTCGGCCCGGGTGGTAAGCGTGCCTATGTTACCGACACTGGCATCGCTCTTGGCTTCTACGGCCGTAACCTTTCATCTCCTGCCTCCGTGTGAGTCGCCTACCCCTAAAAGACCTGCCCACATATCTGACGAGATTAGCTACTCGTTTGACGTAAACAGTGATGGCACCTGGCAAAACCGCAAGACGTTTGCTTACACCGCCTCTTTTATTCCGGATGGTATGTATCTTGTCAGTTGACCAAGGGCACAAGCTAATGTAATCAAAGGTGTTCACACCGACTCCAACGGAAACGTCTACGCTGGGTGTGGCGATGGTGTACACGTTTTCAACCCCTCTGGCAAGCTCATTGGCAAGATTTACACAGGTACCACTGCCGCAAACTTTCAGTTCGCTGGCAAGGGTCGTATGATCATTACTGGACAGACCAAGCTCTTCTACGTGAAGCTAGCTGCCTCCGGGACCAAGCTGACATGAGCCTTGGACTGAGGAAGCAAGCCTATTGTGGTGGGAAAACCTCGCGAGCACCTCACCAGGGCTGACGGGGTGGGATGCCGGATTAACAGGCACAGAGTAGACATCTGATTGATAACGCTGTTTCGGCGTAATCCAAAGCTCGTACTATTCGCACTTGAGGTGATGATTTCGAGCCACAAGTGGATGACCTTGGGTTGATTGACAAATTTTGTACGACCATCATTGCTAGGGTCAACGTTTATTACCATTTCTTGAATGGAATCTTGGGAGATAGAGTACATCTGCCCCAAAGACGCTCAATCGAGACAGCCTGAACTTTAGAGTCAACCTTCTCAGAACAGAAATTTATCAAGCTTTCTGAGTGCCACTGGCGGTTACAGCAACCACTAATGACGAGACAATGTCGGTGAGATAGTGCCCAGGATGTAGACTGCAGTTGAAGGGTAAAATTTGTGTTGATTTGGTCGCATAGTTACTATCCAAAGAGCATACAAAAGTCCAATCCCATAGCTCACGTCGCGGGCTGCAACGACGTTTTGACCCATTGTGGCCAACTCTGCATACCGTAGATATAGCAAAGGGCGCGAGGGCTGACGTGTGGAAGGTCGATGGCTCTCCGAGCCTAAGAAACATCATCACAACAAGCAGCAAAGAATGGTACTGTCCTGCTCGGAGAATGAGCCCGCGTGTAATACGATCAGCATCGTGCCCCCCCTGATTACATCAAGGACACTTCAATGGGACCAGCGAAGGCCGAGTGACGCACGTAGACGGCATGATGCTCAACTCTGGCAACTCCTGCTATCTCTCGCTCAGCAAAGCCAACTCATTGCGTCGGAAAAGACAACCGAGCTTCCGATCGCCAGCTCTATCGTTGTCGTCTCATCGATTGATTCATCTTTGCCCTAGCAATGTAAAAGTTTGATAATCTTTACCCCATCCAACAAGATTGATTTCCGGTACAGACAATCATCAATTGTAGACAGTTCTTTCTCGCAAGCCAATAAGAATTTCGAAAAGGACCCCAATGCGCTGGGAGCAACCTAAAGGTTCACCAAGAACGCATTGCATTTCAATGTGTGGCAAATTTGACTTGGACTCATGGCCACTTCCAGAACATATTTGCGCCCTCTACTTCAGCCAAAGGATTTCCTTCGCCCTGCCGGGCTGAGCCGTACTGTTCATCGAAGCCACACTTGGTGTAGAACCCGTCCTTCCCCTTGGCGCTCACAACTGACGCGCAGATGCCTTCTTCCCGAGCTCGTTGAAGACCCCATTGCACCAGCTTGTAGCCGACGCCTTGGCCTTGGAAGTCGGGCCTTACCGCCAGTGCTTCAAGATACCACGACTCGGCGCGCTTGCCCGTCCAGATATCATCAAAAAAAGGGTACGCCCGCTCGATGATGTCTTCTTCCTTGACATCGACGGCACGGCTCGGCCATAACCAAGCATGAGCCTTCATCGCGAAAGACGACAAGGGTCTGAGGGCATTGCCTGGGATGGAACATCAGCATTGTAGATTTCCGGAGAACATATATACATACGGGGATCCAAGTACCAGCAATCCATCTTCTGGCCGCCGTCTCCTAGTCTGGCCCACTGTGCGATGCCAGCGATAACCTCTTTTCCGTTGACGTCTTTGGTCGTTGCAACCAGCCACTTCCAGCGAAAGTCCCAGAAGTTCACGCGTGCTCGCCTCAGCCAGTAAAGATCTACATCATGTGGGTGTTTGTCGCGATGGGGGTGGATGAGCTCGCCAAACAGATTGTCTTCCCAAAATGCTGTAGCCATGACATGAGCGATCTCGACCAGCTCAGTGTAGCGCGCATCGCGCAAAACAATCTCGCGCATGGTGTTGCAGGGCTAGGCTTTGTGTGTGATACGTGGAGGAAGAGAAGCCCGCCAGAAAGCTGCTTTACACAATGTCGTAGCAGCTTGCTTTGAGCTTTGGGAGGCTTAGGGGAAGATGAGACAGCTCGGACTACCAGACTATCAGGTAACACTGCCGAGGCGAGCGCCAAGCGCATCTGGCGACGATCCGCTCCGTCCCGTGAAGAAGGATGTTCGATGGCCAGAACCACCAGCAATCAGCTCATCGTCAGGGGCCCCAGGGGCTTCATGATTCGATCCGGCATTCCGGTTGGTACGGGGGGACAATCCCTGCGAGCCGCCCAAAAAGTCGGCTGCAACCACGGACATAAACCCTGAATTGGTAATTAGCATATCCACAGTATGTGCGCACGACGGACGATGTTAAACTTTGATCTCTGGGGCAGATCACCTAGGCGCTTCATCACGAGCCAGAATAGAAAACAAAGATCGGCTGAGATTCCTATCAATTTCGGTTATGATGCACATGCCACCCCCACTGCAGGCTGCTTGTTGATGCTTGCTATGCACGTTGGGTATCATATTCGACCCTCCAGACCACTTCCTTGTTGATGATCAACTCTTGACTGCCATTCCTCGAGCTTCGTTCCTCCTCGTCGGGCCTACCATCAGTGTGGTTAATGACCGTAGTTCGTTGAGCCAGTTGATCGGGCCTCCAAGCCTGAGGTCGGGCGCGGTGCTCTGTGTCCACGTCGTCTCTCATCAACCCTGACGACGTGGCGGTGATGCCCCCGACGGCTGATGACGTGGCTTGAGATTTGCTCTTCAATGGCCGCATGGCGTATAAGTTGCTAGATCCGTAGCCGCTAATGTCAAAAGCCACCGGAAGGCCCATCCCAATGGAGAAAGATTTCATGAAGTTCTTCAGGTTAGGAACCGTCGCCGAGATTAGTGACCATAGGATCATCGTCTGTTGGAATAACAGACTACTGTTAACTGCGAACTGGGGCTCATCCGACTCCAAATATTTGTCAAAATATGACAGATGAAAGGCCGAAAGTGCAATAAGTGGGAGGCGGAATGTGAAGGCCAGCACCACCTGACACTTCCGTTCGAACGACATATTAACGGCCCAGCAGAGCTTCACCACAAGAAGCCAGCCGAGGATTTCGGTAAGCATATCAAGGGCTGTGATGGCCAGCCATCGAGCTTTCTAGATATTAATTAGCACATGTATTCAAAATCGCAAGTTATTTCCCTACCTGGTTGGGGCAGAATAAGGCATTCTCAAGCGTCAACAGTGTGTCAGGGCGGCATTTGACCAGCAGGGTAACACATGCCCCAGCTCCCCACAAAGCGCTGATGGCCATGAGGCCAAGACAGATGGATCTGCTCTTCCCCGTCTTTGACCCGATGATACGAAGCACGAGAGCTAGGACAGAACATTTGGCCAAGCTCAGGGCGAGCACACATAGGACCTCGGAAACTAGGAAAGCCTGTTTCGGCAGCTATTAGTATTTCTAATAATATGTTATAGGCGATCATACCTTGGAAGAAAGAGTCCATTGGGTCCCGGAAGTGTTGGAGTTGAATTTACTCAGTCCATTGTTAAGGCCTGCGAAGACAGCAATTGATTGACCCAAGTGCAATGCTGTAGCTGACGCTATGAAGAAGTCATCGAGCCCATACATGCGAAATTTGATGAAAGCCCTGGTAGCCGCCACAAGCGCGCTGTATATCAAGGCCAAGATGGAAACAATCCAGAGTTGGCCCGCATGGTCGTCAAATGCAACTGGAGAAAAACGAGGCCCATCCATGGCCGACAACCGCGAATACTATACTTAAAGAAATTGTAAATTTTTGGACCTCTGGCGTACGTCAACGTAACAGAGGGTCCGCCGAGTTGGGCTATGCGTCTCTTCAAGTACTGAGAAGCCCGATCCTGTCGCTCGGGATGAGGCCCAAAGAAAGAGCTCCTGAATGAGACGCCACTTCCATTCTACTGGCGGACCAATCTCGTGGCTTTTCAACGAGACACGCGCTGATTAGACTTTGGTCTCTCGACAGGGTAGCTCGCTGTTCCGCGAGGCCGGGAGGTGGCGACTTGCCATGTACCATGTATACATGGTATCCAGTCACTACCCTTGGCCGCCGAGCTCCGGTTCTCCAATATCCAACTTTGTAACACTGAAATGACAGTAGAATCATCTTGCGTAACAAAAGTGTCAGCACCCGATCCAGAAGTCGACCTGGAAGCCAGGGTGCCCAGCCCCTGCAGGCAGCAGACGTTCCAGGACCCCTGTTACGGTTCGGCTGCTTCACAAAACGGGCAAAGATGGATTTCTCAGGACTCCACTACCGGCGCTATGCATCCACAAGGCGCCATGCTGGACGCCAACCACACAGCACCAAAGGTTCTATCGCTGGCCAGAGTCCAACACGCCATGCAGCAGCCCAGTTCTGGCCAGAACTGTGATCATCACAACAAGCCGGCATGTTTTTTTTGAGCCAGGATCCTGGTACACTGAGCGTGGGGGACCTGTACATCAGCTTTCAGCCCAGTGCGACCGTCTGCTGCTCCATGACCTCTGGCCATTTCCCCCTTCCCTGCCGTCGTGGTTTCCCCGGGTTCTCCTACTGCTCTG
Source organism: Verticillium alfalfae VaMs.102 (assembly GCF_000150825.1). Lineage (NCBI taxonomy): Eukaryota > Fungi > Ascomycota > Sordariomycetes > Glomerellales > Plectosphaerellaceae > Verticillium > Verticillium alfalfae. The sequence continues at coordinate 1,216,413 of NW_003315027.1, forward strand.
TATATTCGTTTCATTCTTTCGTTGAACAAGTTTGGTTTTTCCTTCTCTATCCAAGAAACTATGTCTGCTGATAAGGAAGATCGTCTGGTGTACGGCTCAGCCGCCGACCTGGACGGCGATGGCATCGACGAGAAGCGTGGCAATGCTCATGATCGGGCGGATATGTATCGCATGGGCAAGAAGCAGGAGATGAACGTAAGCAACAGAAAAGGTAGAACTTCGAGCCTAACAGCTACTAATGAGGGTACCGTAGAGAAATTTTCGCTTCCTATCGATCTTTGGCTTCTCCATGATTCTAATGGCATCGTGGGAGTTCTCTTTGAGGTAAGGTTATTGCTGTCTTGAGGCCTAAAGTAGCTAACATGTCATACAGTGTCTCGACTATCGGCCTCATCAACGGAGGTACGGCTGGCCTCATCTGGATGTACTTTATTTGCTGGGCCGGCTTCATGTTGGTCAATATATCCATGGCTGAAATGGCTTCCATGTTTGTTGCCGCCCAACTCAAATTTTGAAGGTTTTTGTTAACACAATTCTAAGGGCTCCGACAACTGGCGGACAGTACCACTGGGTTTCCGAATTCGCGCCGCCTCAATACCAAAAGTTCATCAGTTACTTGATGGGGTGGATGTGCGTCCTTGGCTGGCAGACGTCTTGCGCGTCCTCGGCATACATTTCTGGCACCCAGATCCAGGGGCTAATGGTCCTGAACTACCCCGATTACGTTCCTCAGCCATGGCATGGTACGCTGCTCACTATTGCTATCGCCGCGTTTTCGGTCCTCTTCAACACGATCTTGGCAAGAAAGCTACCCCTCATTGAAGCTCTTGTGCTCATCATCCATATCTTCGGCTTCTTCGGAATTCTCGTAACGCTTTGGGTCCTGTCTCCTCGGGCCGAGCCAAAGGCCGTCTTCACTGAATTCTTCGACGGCGGGGGCTGGGGAAGCCTAGGTGGGTCTGCTCTCGTCGGCATCACCGCTGGTATCTTGCCTCTGCTTGGTGCCGATGCCGCCGTTCACATGTCGGAGGAGGTGCGTGACGCCGGGCGGACGCTGCCCCGATCCATGATCATGACTACCGTGATCAACGGTGGACTAGGATGGATCATGATCATCACCTACTGCTTCTGCATTGGCGACCTTTTCGAGGTCCTTGAGACCCCGACCGGTTACCCCTTCATGCAGGTTTTCCTCAACTCGACACAGTCGGCAAGCAGCGCCACAGCTATGGCCGTCTTTGTCGTCGCTATGGCCATATTCTCCAATCTCACCATGGTGGCCACTGCCTCACGCCAGCTGTTTGCTTTTGCGCGTGATAACGCCGTACCCCTGAGCCCTTGGTTTGCTAGTGTTCCCGCTGGCTGGGATGTTCCCCTGAACGCCATTTTTACGACTTTCCTCATTTCCAGTCTCCTCTCGCTCATCAACATTGGGTCTGCCGTCGCCCTGAATTCGATTACATCCTTGGCCACAACTTCTCTTCTATCTAGCTATATCTGCTCCATCGGCTGCATGATTTGGAGACGCTGGACCAACAGTCCTCTACTTCCCTCAAAGTTCAGCCTCGGTCGATGGGGTTTAGCTATCAACATTGCCTCTGTTGTGTTTCTCGTTACCATCTTCGTCCTTGCTTTCATGCCGCCAACACCAAACCCCACTCTCGACATGATGAATTGGAATATTCTCATCTACAGTGTCATCGCATTGTTCTCTCTGGCCTACTATCTGGTGCGCGGCAAGCATCAGTACGAAGGTCCTGTAGCTTATGTTAGGACTCTAGCACAGTAGGAACAAGGCGTAAAACCTGGCCTAAGCATTGTTCACGCCTTTGCATACGTACGTAACGAGAGGATAAAAGCTTAGGGACTAAATGAAACCAAATTTAGAAATCAATTCCCGTTCCAAAGAAAGCCTTTGCTGTAGAGAGCCCTTTGAATTATAGCCCCCAAACTTCGACAGTTCCAACCAACACACTGAGCTGGAAAGCCAGGAGGATTATTGAGTCTACCAAGACTGCCGTCCCGATGTCGTGGGCCTCGCAAACGCCGACACCGCTGCTTGACGCAAGTGTTATCATGACTGCAAAGACAATGGTCTCATGCGATTACCATCACCAGCCCGGCCCCTTTTCTCTACAGATCAGCTGTCAACAGAGATTGGGAGGGATGCTTGACCACAAGCAAGTCTTCTAACTCTTTTGCTGTCTAGGCTAATCAGAGAAGTGTATTCGGATCGGAAGCAATTACAGTATTAAAACTTCGTCACCAGACATACATAGCCCACCCATCCAACCCACCAACTGTCAAGGCGTCAATGTTAGAGCAAGGTATCATGTATATCCGAAAGTAATTGCAAAATATGGCATACAGAATTGAGCGGGAAATGTATATGATTGAACAATGCATTAACTGTTCTAATCCACCGCACTTCGAATCAAGAGCACTGCCTGCGTTTCGCTAACGATAAACTCCCACCCCTGTAGAAATCTACTGACGCTTGTCCTCGCGAACCTCAACAACGTCAGCGTCATCCTCCTCCAGCTTGTGGTTGGTCTGGCCGATACCAGCAAGGTCGTAGACTAAGAAAAAGAATGTTAGCAGGGTTACAAGCAGCCATGGGATACATGTTGAACTTACTGTCGATGGGGGTAGTGGCGAACTTTCGGGCAGACACCTTCTTCTGAAAGAGGTAGTCGATATCGGCAAAGCTGCGGTTCCTCGTCTCGGGCAGGCAGAAGAAGATCCAGACAGCCCAAATGAAGCAGAGACCAAAGTAGAGGAGACCAGCCCTAGCTCCCCAGTTCCAAGCATCGCCTCCCTTGTTGAGCATGCGGGGGTTGAGTTGCTGGACACAAATGACACCCGTAACGTAGACGGCGCGGCCGAGGACAAGAGTCTGAGCGCGGACACGGCTGGAGCACATCTCTCCAACAATAACGTAACAGGCGGGACCCAGTGACAGCTTGAAGGTGAGCTGAACGAAGATCAGGATGACAGCAACAGCAATAGGAACGTTGTTAGTCTTGATGAAGCCCAAGATTCCCATAATCAGCATGCAAAGGCCGATGAACGAGGAACCGTAGAGATAGAAGGTACGACGTCCAATACGACCCATCAGAACAATGGCAATAATAGTGCCAACGATGTTGGTCGATTGAATTCCCATGCTGAAGTTGAAAGACTGGTGAGTGGGCATACCACCAGCCCGGAGGAAGACGGCAGCGTAAGCGGTAAGGGCCTGACCGTTGAGAATCTGGACAACCCAGGTCATGCAGGTAATAAGGGTACGGCGTAGGTTGGTGCCGTGGAAGCAGTCCTTGTAACTGGCGCCCTCGGCTTCGATCTTCTCCATCTCGTTCGTGTGCTTCATGAACGCGATGAGCTCGGCCATGGTTTGGTCGGTGTAGTGTCCCTTGCGAGCGAGACGGCGAAGCGACTTCTCAGCCTCATCGACACGGCCACGACGAATCAGGTACCAGGGGCTCTCAGGGGCAAAGAGGCCAACGAAGAACAGGGGCACAACCCAGATCCACTGCAGGCCATATGGCACACGCCATCCAGCATCTCCTGGCAGGTCGAGAGAGCCACGAAGCACACCTGCAGCAAGGAAAGATCCGGCACCCCAGCACATGGAAACCCAGGCAGTGAGGTATCCACGGATAGCGGCGGGGCAAATCTCGGCAGCGTAGGCAGTTGTCAGAGTCTGGAAGATACCCCAGGGAATGCCGCAGAGAATGTTACCCGCGAGGAGCATCTCAACGTTCGTAGCGAAGAACAGGCAGAAGATCGTGGCGCCCATGGCGACCATGGCTCCCATGTAAACCTTGCGCGAACCGAATCGAGACTGGAGCCAACCGTTGATGAGGAGGCCGACAATGGTGCCGGCATTGTTACCGTTGCCGATAGCCGCCTGCCAGGTCGAAGAGATGTGGTTCTCACCAGCCTCGTTGGGCCAGCCGAACCTCTTGAGGTAGGCAGGATGGGCGAAGAAGTTGTTGATAAGGCCGACATCCATACCTTCCATGACCAAAGCCAGACTCAGCAGACCACTGTAGATGACCGCGGGCCCGTAACGGGAGAAGAGCTCCTTGCGCGACAGGTTGGCTTCTTCGTCACTCGTCTTGTGTGCGGCCTCGATGAGAGCCAGGTCGGGGTTGTACACGCCATTCTCGGCGTGGGCGAGTCCGGGTTGCTCCTTCTCAGACATGTTGTCGGTTTGTGTATTGGTTGGCGACGCGAGTTGAGGTGAAGGGGTGAAGAACAGAGGCAGTCTGACGGGAGGGAAAGGCCTTCAAGATAAACATGTTCGCCATGTGGAGCAGATCACCAGGGCGTCCGCTCCCACATGGCCCCCATGGGGTCCACGAATCAGCCTCCCCTTCAGTCCATCTCCTTCTCCCCGCATTGTCCCCCCGCGGGGGTGTCCCACGAATCACTTTTGCCCCAGCTTCGGGCCCAATTCCTTCGAAAAACCGGATATGGTAGCCGCGTTGGGTTTGGTTGACACCACACTCGGCCGTCGCGTCAGAGCCTCCCGAGTCAAGACCCAACATGCTTGGCACTACTGGCCAGTAGGCGTTAGCCTTCATAAACTGCTGTTTGACTTCCAGTCGTGATTGGCATGGCCCCACTGCGGACCTGTGGCACAGCCCCGGCACGTTGCCTGTTTCAATCGATGGCCCATCACAGTTGCAGGCGAGCAATCCACCCGAGACAACCTTCATCTCATACGCCAAGACTCAATTGACCTTATTGCAGCACGGCGAGATTGCCAGGCCTGGATTGGCGGCATGGCATAATGCTTCGCGCCGGGTCATCAGTTGTCTGTCGGCACTCGTTCGTCCGATGGGCTGTCACGTTCGTAGTGTGGACCACCAATTGCACTTGCAGTCTAATCGTCGCAGCCGGCTACCTTGCTCATCCAGCATATCGCATCAACAGACATAGAAGGTTTACGAACTGCTGCATAATGGCTCTCGAATACTTGCAATCAAGCCCTCAATTATTGCCAAATCGCTCCTTTGGAAGATGGCAGGTCTTTGGTCACGGCCCTCGCCTGGGCCCGCACCAACACCCATCTGCTCGGCTCTGCCAAGCTCGGTCCGCGTCTTTAATCAGCGAACAGGCTGCATGTGGCGGCGATGGACGCGCTTTCGGGCCACCTCGCACGCGTCGAATCCTGCCGACGGCGATTTCACCCTTGGCGTATTGCCTTGGCGTGCGGGCACTTGATCGGTACAACATGTGCTGGCTCGGCACGGCCGGCAACGACCTGGTATGCAGCCTACTGAGCTGACACAGCCCGCTTATTATGGTCTTACAGGTAGTACCATTTAGGTACGGCGAGATCTCTTTCGTGACTTTTGCTTGCCTGTCAAGTGGGTCGTTGCCATTGGGTCGGGACAGCTGATGGACAACTTGGTTTCCATGTGTTGTCGTGACTCGTGACATGCCAAATGCAAATTGCCACCATGTTCCAGGCCGCATCACGTGGCACATTCAGAAAGTGTCTCGTCTCATCAAGCAAGCATCAAGCAAGCTTGACATTGTCATTGAGGTCCAAATAGCGGCATATTACCCACCAGCGGGCCCTGTCCCCAGGCCCAGGTCCAGTCGAATGCGCCGAACCCAATGTCCATGAACGGTGAATCGAATTGTCGAACGACTGACGTAACAACACCCCAAGTTAGCGCCCCGGTCTCGGAACGCGCGACGTTCTTGATGATTCACACAACCGCTGTGCGGAAAGAGGCACTCCAACAGTCGCCTCGCTACCGAAAAGGCTGAACAAGATGTCAGAACCATGCACAAGTTTGCCCTCCAAGCCGTCTGAAGCCGCGGCGCAGGACGTTGATGCGCTGGACGTCGATACCGGTTGAGCAGACGGAGTTCGATGAAAGCTTGAAGCTTATGCCGCCTTGAATACTTTGCCGGTACTGACGTTGATCATTTGCCAACGTGCTGTTCTCAAAGACCAGGCAAACTGGACGGGCCAGTACACGTGATAGAGCCACCAAAATGGCCATGGGTCACTTACCTCGAAGGTTGCATCCTTCCAGTGGCAAAGGTGATGCCAAAACTTGCACCACGACTGCTGAATTGAGGTATCACCGCCGTTGGGCATGAGTAGTGCTCGAATGGTGGGCAAGATAGCGAGCTCGACCAAGTCCTGGCCCAACCAATAGTACTTTCGATAAGTTCTAGGATACCGAGGCTCCACCGGCTGGTGAGCCACATCTGGCTCCAGTACACTTAGATAATCTTCTACCAGCCCTGGTGTTTCGTTGAAGAGTACAACGGCCGTGTGTACCCTTGGATTGCACTCTATCGGGTAAATCTCCGCATGCTGGTCTTCCTCTAGATTACTGCTGGCTTTCGACCTGACGATGAAGTCGAAGCTCAAGTGCCCCGTCCAATCCGTGGAGTCCTTCTCAATGATCGATCTCGTGAAGTGCAGCATTTTCTGGCTGAGATGTGACGATGGTGATAGTGCCGAGTAGTGCATCAGGACGCTTGCAGAAGGACAAGCAACGAAGGCACGAATTTGGCCTCGAATCACCAGAGCATGTGTGCAGTACTCCCTGCCCTGAATGTATTCTTGGACTTGGAAAGACGGAACCCGATTTCCATTCTTGAATGGGATCGTGTTGATCGCCTGTATTGTGTCTTGCTCGATATCCCGGGGCACCAAAGCCATGTCGAAGCGAGCAATGTCGTTGACATCAACCGGTTTGACCAGGTATTGCGTACCGCCGGATATGCTGAGTGACAAGCCGCCTCGAGCTGATAGAAACTCGACAAGTTCTGCAGCGCTTGAGACAGTTTTCGTTTCCGGAGCCCTGAGACCGATTGAATGAACATGGTTCATAAACAACGCCTTGTTGTGCAGCATTTTGACTTGGGTCTCTTGCAGTTGAATAACCCTCGTATTGGTACAGGTCTCAATAAGCTGCTGAGCCTGTGCATCTTGTATGGCCGCGTTGACGTCTGACACTGATACCCAGAGATCGACCTTCTCTGCTGTGATGATCTGCAATAGCGAGGTTACGTACGCCGTCGTGTGAGCGCTGAGAGGCTCAAGCTCCGTGTCGCACGGCTCGGGAAGGACATAAAACTGGCTAAGAGCCACGGAAACCCTTGCCGGTGATAGTCGGTGCGTGTCTGCCCCTACGACTCGATGGCCCTGACTGTGAAATAATCTAGCCGTCGAGAGGCCTTTATTCATGTTGACACCAGTAACCAGGATGGTCTTGGCGACTTCTGGCGCCCCACGTTTTGGGTTCAGCCATGTTGACAAAATCGTGTACACCTGGCACACCAGAACGACAAGACTGGTGAACGGCAGGAACGTTAGGCTCAGGCAGAGGAGGGATATGTTCTTAATGACGTGCCGGATCATCGGCGTCACTGATTTGTGATGAAGACCCATTGACGATGCACTGTTTACTGGAGGATGAGGTAGAACGTGAGAGTGGCACCATCTGAAGGAACGCTTGTACTTGGCCCAGGTAATAACGGCCACAGAGCCTACAATTTCTTTTCCAGAGAGGGGAAGTGCGCGTCATAGACATGCAGCTTTCGCAAATCTAGGCAATGCTCTGCACCTTGGTCGAACTGCATGCGCATTTGTGATCTTGGCAACATTTTGGCACATGGGTTGTTTGTCCGATTGATTAACTTCCTAATCGCTTATCAATCCCGCTTTCACACTTTTCCGCTTTCATGCTTCCACGCTCACGACGTGTCTTTCCCAACACATTTAGTTATCTCCACACCATCCTAAAAGTCCGCAAATGAGCCAGTTTCCATAGTACAAGGTAAAATAGACTCACAGGTATTCCAGTAGGCTCAAAGCTATGGATGAGCTCACTCTGGTATATGAGACTAGGATCACCACGTGCCGCAGCGTCCTCCATCATTCTGTTGCGCGCCGCTTGTTGCTTGTCTTCCACTGTGCTCCTCACATACTCTAGGTATGGCGGGTTGCCCGGCTTGATGACGTTGTCCGCGGCCAGTACGCTGCCAGGGCGGACCAAACGCAAGCTTTCGCAGGTCTTCAAATCCGGGAGGTAAGCTGGCTTAATGTGATCCAGAAATAAGAGATCGATGGATTCCAGAATGCCACTGGAATGCAGTCTCTTGAGAGTAACATCTGCCGAGCCAACATGGATTTCCACGATGGAGCTCAACCCTGCCAGCTCGACCATGGACCTTGCGACAGCGGCAAAATCGGGATTCTTCTCGATGCAAATGAAACGCTCCCCACCTGCGTTACGCATGGCATCGGCAAATAAGACTGCCGAATAGCCTACATAGCCTCCAAGTTCGACCTATTGCAGTGTCGCAGTTAGTGACCACTAATGTGCATCAGGAATTCAATATCGGCTTCGCTTACCATTATTTTCGGCTTCAGGCTGGCGATCAAGTCGGCAACGATGGCGCCTTTCTCAGACCCAATGTTCATAAGATACTTACGCTGCCTGCCAAATTCGTCGATGGCTGCCAGAACCTCCTGAGGCGATCCTTTCAATCTCTCAAGACTCGGGTGAGAACACACGTAGCGCTGAAGCTCGACCTCGCGTCCATCGTTGAAATATACGTCCTCTTGCTCGGCATAGGCCTTGGAGGAATCGAAAACGGCCATACTTTCGGCTGAAAAGTCGCAAATTGTAAGTAGTACGATTTCTCGAGAACCAAGTGATAACGCAAACAAGGCCGAAGTACCCAAATCAGGAGAAGGAGATGCGAGACGAGGTTTCGATTCAATACGAAAAAGACAAAAAGAGAACAACCCAATCAATCCAGAAAACAATGGGAATTCCCTTCACCGCCGATGCGAATTGCAGAAAACATTGTGATTCTACAAATTCGATGACGCGTATACATGCAGATTTGCATCCGTCCAACATGGGCAAAACATATCCATGGGCAATAAGCACGTTCACCTTGACGCGCGATGATTCATCAAGGTCATATTCTGCTCCTACTTCGGCAAGGCTGCGGGTCAAAGATGCGGGAAGATCGATCTAGACAATCTGGTCGGAGTTCCATCGAATCAACTGCCGCAAGCGTCCCCATGCCCAGAGTTGGGGTGATGTCACAATTGCATACACCGCGAGACTCCCCGTATAGCTTGAGCGAGCTGAATGCAGATCTACTGCGGGGTTGCACCAATAAACACGCCATCGCGGGTGTGCCTTCAGGTACCAGATGGGCTGTACACGCTACCCTAAGGATTCGAGCTTGCACCCGATCTACTAGGGAGTTTTTTTTGTGCCAACAATGTGAAATTTATTGAGTTTCGCTTTAGTCGCCCTTGCATTTGTAGTGACTCATTGGGATTCGTACTTGTTAAGATCATGATGCATCATTGTCTAGCTTCAATGTAAAGATGGTCGATGACATGAGCAGGGGTAGTTACAACGACAGCGCCTATATAAAGCCTGATCAATCGTGCTCCTTTCCCGGGATAAATCTCTCAGCCCTACAACAAAACAATCTACAGCTGCTACAGTGTACCGCCACAATGTCGGATATGAATGCGTCAGTCACGGAGAATGCCAATGGCTTCCAGGTCTGTGGCTACGAAAAGATTGAGTATGATTTTGAGTTTCTTGACGGTGTTTTCGACACGGCAAACGGTAATCTTGCAAACTGCTACCGGGTTTGGAATCGATGCCTCGCCGTTATGGACCACAACATTCACACATTGTATGGCGAACGCATCGAAGGCTACTTTGCCCACCACGGTCTCGAGCTTAGGATTCACAAGACTATGATTGGCGAGAAGGCCAAGAATATGGAGACTCTTCTTGCCATCGTGGACACCATGACCGACTTCGGGATCTACAGAAAGGAACCTGTACTGGTCGTCGGAGGTGGCCTCGTGACTGATGTGGCTGGGTGAGCACGCAGCGCTATGCTTTCCAACCTGTGTGATTACTGACCTTTGCTGCCAGCTTTGCATGCGCAGCATACCGAAGAAACACAAACTACATTCGCATTCCTACCACTGTCATTGGCCTCATTGATGCTTCCGTCAGCATTAAAGTAGCTGTCAATTACGGACAATACAAGAACAGGTTGGGAGCATACCACGCTCCCATGCACACGTTCCTCGACTTTACTTTCCTCCGCACGTTGCCTATCTCACAGATTCGCAATGGATTTGCCGAGCTGATTAAGATCTCATCTTGTGCTCACAAGGATACGTATGACTTGCTAGAGAAGCATTGTGAAGATCTCATCAACACAGGCTTTGGACGAGCAGATGGCGCCTCGAAAGAGCTCATTGCCACCGCCGATAAGATCTGTCGTGCTGGCATATTCGAAATGTTGAAACTTGAGTCCCCCAACCTTCACGAGATTATGCTCGACCGAGTTATTGCATATGGTCACACGTCAGCTAAGCTTCTTATGTCTCTTATTCGACGTTCAACCTAACACCTCAGCAGTTGGTCCCCGTTGCACGAGCTTGTACCCGAGCCGCCTCTACGCCATGGCCACGCCATCTCCATCGATATGGCCTACTCGGCAACTCTTTCTCGTTTACGAGGGCTTATCACTGCCGAGGAGCATATGAGACTGCTGATGCTCTTCTCTCGAGCGGGGCTGTCAATGGATCATCCTCAGTTTGACACCGCCGTACTCGAAAAAGCTACAGCTGCCATCCTCAAGACCCGAGATGGCAAGCTTCGCGCCGCTGTACCTGTTACCCCCATGGGAACCTGCGTCTTCCTCAACGATGTTTCGAAGGAAGAACTGGCAGCTGCACTTGAAAGTCACAAGGCCTTGATGAATAAGTTTGCCCGGCGAGGTGCGGGTATTGACGCTTTCGTGGACGCCAGTGACACCGGATATACTGTTCAAGGAGAGACGACAACGTTGTCGAATGGCCGTGCGCCTGCTGCTGTCGACTTTGTGGCAGATGAACAAAAGTTGAATGGCAATGGCAATCTGTCATCTGATGGATTCAAGTCAGGTTCTAACCATGGAACAGCTATGGACGGCTTGATTGATCAGAGACAGGCAATCAAGGTCGTAGATGGTGGCTCTTCTTGACATGGCCCAATGGCTTGATTCTCCATTATAAAATATATGTATTTTCCCCCATACACTTTGTTGAACTTTTTTCCATTCGGGGAGTGGCATAGCAATGAGTAACATGTTGTGTGATATCTTGCGTCTGGGTGCTGACGTTGTAGACATTCTTAGGATGAAAGATCTAGACTAGGCAGATCGCCGCCCTGAGCTGCGTGCGTACAAAAAAGGACAAATTTCCGCACATAATATATAGCCCGAGAATGAATGCTGATATTGAGTGAGGTCACACGGAAGATGTTAATAATGAGGCTCCAATAACTATGACAGTGCGATATGAAGGGTTGGCTAATCATCAAAGCTCCCAGGTCAAAAACTCCAAAATGTAATTGCTGTGCATGAAGATAAATAACCCATTTCATCCGGTCCATCTGCTGACGACCCAGGTTCAGTTATCAACGGCCTGAACAAGAGCACCCGCTCGACCTTGATCAAGGCCATCCAGTCCAACCATATCATCATTATCGAGTGTGAACTGGACAGTGAAGTTTGCCTCAATCCTGGCTGGATTGTCGCTTTTGGGAAGAGGTACCCAGCCTTTCTGCAAGCTGTATTTGATTAAAATCTGACCTGGTGCAACATCGTGCTTTTCGGCGACACGTTGCAAGGTGACATCATCAAATCTCTGGCCTCTTGCCAAGGGGCAATACGCTTGAACAGTGATACCATGATCGTTGCAATAGGACACAATTTCTTTTTGCTGAAGCCAAGGATGTAGCTGTCACGGCTTTAGCGTTATGACATACATCGAGGGAACACATAGTAAATTCACCTCGATTTGATTGACTTGCGGCGGCCAAATCTTCGCGGTTTTTTTAAGACCCTCGATGTGCTGGATGCCAAAATTGCTGACACCTATACTCTTTGCCTTGCCTTCCGTATGAAGTCTCTCGAGGACCTGCCACAGAGTTTGTCTTTGGGACTCCCCGCAGTTTGGACTGTGTATCAGAAACAGATCCACGTATCCTTCATTTGGGTCAAGGTTCGAAATGCTCTCCACACATTTACGGTAGCTCTCGTCAAAGGAGGGACCGGCTGTGAGAATCTTGGTGGTCAGAAACAGCAATGAGCGAGGAATGCCGGACTGCTGCACCGCACGCCCAACCTCCCTCTCGTTTCCATAATATTGGGCAGTGTCAATATGGCGATAGCCGATATCAAGAGCCTTCAAACACGATCGTGTGCATACTTCAGGAGGAGAGAGATAAACGCCGAATCCAAGTTGCGGCATCATCGTTCCGCTCAGAAGGGTGACAGCCTCTGTTGTCGGCATGATCGGCATGTGTTGGGGAGTGCGGTGTGAGGGCTGGCGTTTAGAACAAGCTATATGACTTTCGCGTAAAAATTGTCTTCCCACACAGTATAGGGAAAATGTCTCAATCGTAGGTAGAGGAAAGTAATTGCCCAGGAAATAAGATTGGGATGTGGTGTAAACTTAACAGCAGATGCTACTAAATCCATGACGCGTATAAATGAGTTGAATAACAGGTCCAAGTTGGGCCGACATGCATCATATCGCTCAGCGATCAGATGCATGCAGTCATGACGCGTGTATTGCAGCATTGATCCGTCATCCTCTTAAGCGCATGCAACCAACACCAACAGCCAAGTCATGATGCAAATTTCCTGGAGAGATTGTGTCGAAAGCCCGAATGTCATCGCGCCTTCCTAAAATAATATTCTTTTTAGTTCTCGCCATCCCCACGCTGTCGAGAATCTCTCCAAATTCAACCAACATGTATCATCCGGCGCCAAACTACTTCACTTGCACCCTTGGGCAGGCCTACTTGCTTAAGCAAGATGCTCAGTCTCTTCCGTCTTTCACAACAATCACTGATATGATTGACAAACAAGCTAGCAACTTTCCCGATGTGCCAGCTCTAGGGCTCGCTGCATGCACTGAAGAAACAGGGAACATCCACGGTAACCTCCCCTGTGTACGGGCCAGATCAACCTGGAGGTCAGGTGGCAATCAGCTGAGCTCAAATAGGTTCTTGCCTCATAACCTTCCGCCATTTACGTGATCGCTCGGTACTCGCAGCCCGGGCATTGCGGCCACTTCTGAGCTCGTGCAACCGAACAGTTGCGCTGCTGTCTACTAGCGATCTGAACTTCGTGGCAGTCTGGGCAGGCTTGATTCGTCTTGGATACAGTGTGCTGCTTTTGGCGTAAGCTTGATCGTGCGGAATCGAACTATTCACTATCTTTAACAGTTTGTAGGCCACAGTCAAAGTCGCAGTCCATCGAACATCTTTGCAACGAATTAGACATCAATTGCATACTAGCAAACACACCCCACACTTCGATAAGCTTCAAGCTCGGGGTCAATGTTCAGGTAATGAAGATACCACAATTTTCGATGCTCTCAGAGGCCCAACTCCAAGCTGAAGGGTCGGATCTGGAAACTGAATTCGGGGATCGCGACCCACCATTCTACTTCCATACCTCGGGTACATCAAAGGGATTGCCAAAGCCCATACCACAAGCAAGCAGTATTGTGAGTGCCTTGCCTCGTCTAGGCACTGCAAGTCAGCCGGCCACCTTCTCCACTACACCTCTGTATCATGGTGGGCTCATCGACTGTCTCCGATGCTGGAGCAGCGGCGCAATGCTCCGGTTATTCCCCGAAGCTGAGCTCCCAGTCACAGCTGGAAATATTGTGCGTTCGATTGACGCTTGTCGTAAATCCTGCACAATTCCTATCCAGTACTTTTCTTCGGTTCCGTACGTGTTGCAAATGCTGGCAGAAGACGACTGCGGCATTCGAACGCTACAAAGTATGAAGCTGGTCGGCGTGGGCGGTGCCGCTTTGGCGACCGTTATTGGCGACAGACTCGTTGCAAAAGGTGTTAACCTTTTGTCTCGTTTTGGCAGCGCCGAGTGCGGATTCCTGGCCTCATCACATCGAGACTATCCTTTCGACAAAGAATGGCAATACCTACGGTTTGGTGATGTCAAGGATTTTGTCAAGTTTGAAGGCCGGCACGATGACCTAGCAGAGCTTGTGGTTAAGCCTACCTGGCCCTCGAAAGCCAAGACAAACTTGGACGACGGCTCGTACGCCACATCTGATTTGTTCTCACGCCATAAGTCTCTCCCCGATACCTGGATGTATCACAGCAGATTGGACGCTCAGGTAGTTCTATCGAACGGCAAAAAGTTCGACCCATCGACAACGGAGCTTGACATCTTGGCGAGTTTACCACAGCTGCGGGACGTCTATATCTTCGGCGATGGACGTCCACAGCCTGGTATGTTGATATTTCCTTACAGAAGCCTTGCTCCAAAGAACCAAATTATTGCCGATGTGTGGCCAGAGATTGAAAGAGTCAACTCCACGCTTCCCATCCATGGTCAGATTGCCCTGTCAATGATAGTCGTGATCCATCTCGGCCAGGATGAAGTTATGCTTGAAAAGAGCAGTAAGGGAACGACTTTACGACAGCAAGCCGAGAAGAGGTATAGTGCGACCATAGAGTCTGCCTACGAACTGAAAGACCACGACCGTAAAAGCTCTCATATGGTGAAAGATTCCGATCTATTTCTGGCCACTATGCGATGTGTGTCTCGGGTTGTTGGTCGCGATATCGACCCCAAGGCCGATCTCTTTCGTCAGGGCATCAACTCCATGACCTGTCTTCAGATTCGGAAGGCCTTACAGTCCGCGCAATTGATACAGTTCGATTTTATCCTTCCGCTCAACGTTGTATATGACCAAAGAACCATTGCAGGGCTCGTATCCTACCTGCGCCGTGTTCGAAATGGCCATGGACAGACAAATCGCATCGACACCCAGCCACAACAGCAGCATGCCTACATGCGGCATCTGGCACAAAAGTACCAAGTCCTGCCTGGTTCTGCAAGACCACGGACACAATGGAAAGAAAAGCCCTGTAACGTTGTGCTTACTGGCGGAACTGGCTTCCTTGGAAGTTGTATACTGAAACATCTCAGCCAGAGAAAGGATGTCGACAAGATCTACTGTCTCGTCCGAGCCACGACAGATGGAGAAGCAAGAGCACGCATATCACAATCAATACTGGACCGTCATGGAAAATCTTTGGAACTACTCAACACCTCGTGTCAGATCATCTGCCTGCCTTACGATGCAGATAGCTGTCAATCAAATCTGTCAACGTCAACAATCGAAGAGATTTCCAGAGATGCCACAATCTTCATCCACGCATCATGGACAGTCAACTTCCACGTCCGTTGGAAGCTTTCGAGGGCCAGCTTGCAGGAACCCAAAGATTGCTTGAG